>NC_053410.1:7115557-7353057 GCF_016859285.1 Xiphias gladius | reverse complement strand
GAGTTACATTCAGTTTAACTTATCATCGTTTAATGTGAGAGAGGAAAATACAGCAAGAAGCAAGAGCCTGAGTAGACCTAAATAATGATCAGTCATTTTAACCTGCATAACCTAAGGTAATATGACATAGCCAGAACTGTTTCCTATCATGCTCAGTGGGGTCTGAAATTCAAATGCAGAAGCTGAAGAAACCACAGAATCTATCAAAGTTGGAAAGGAGACTAGAAAGTGCGTAAGAAAAGGGCAGAGAGAGGGTTGTTACTATTCAAACCAGTATCACTACAGAAAATGGAAGTGAAAACAAACTCTAGTCACAAGGTATTAAACATTAACCTGCATCAACTGGTGCAACAGAAATGAGCTATAAATACAATGACATTATCACCTTTTTCATGCAGCAAGCTTGTTAGCAAACAGTTGCTGACGGTGCAACATTAGCATTCATTTGGAGTCACATTTTGTGTCCATCTGATGAAAGTAAGTCTAACATCCGCCTTTCTCTTACGTCAGTTTTTGGTCTCTACCAACTCCTGATGGAAATGTCTGGCTCTTTAGCTGCTTAAAAGTTCCACCATGTTCAGCAGCTCGCCGCTAACTTTGTCTGCCATTTTGAGTATCGGTAGATGATATATAGTTGGTTCATCAGAGGTTTTTTTATTTTTATTTTTTATTTTTTATTTTTTTGCTGAAAACGGCTGCCTGTTCTGGCTGGCAATGACAGTATATAAGAGCAGTGAGAATAAACCAAAACTGTAAAGGTGCGACCGGAAAAACCAAAACAGTGACCTCAAAGACTCTAAAACGCCCTGTACACCTGAGAGGAACTGCAGAGTCAGATAATTCCCCCTTTCACATACATGTAGTCATTTGATGCATTTCTAATATGAAAATTGCCTAATTGAAGGTCCAAGCATACAATCAGAAACTCTTAAGAAAATTCCTGGGCAGGCCAAGTTACTCCCAACAGGACAACTGAGCTTGCAGCTACCACCCACAGAAGAGATTTCAAGGCTTCAACTGCTGCTGCCTCAGACTGCACTAAAGTAGTTGTGCGGCTTCACTTTCCTGAGCACGCAGTCAGCAGATGTCTTTCAAGGCAACTTTTGCTCTTTATGTTGCAGAGAGAGAGAGAAAGAGAGAGAGATGGAAACCATAGATAGCTCTTTCAAATGAAAGTATACTTTGTGTCTATTTGTGCAGCGAAAAAAAAACAAATGAGTAGGCAGCTTCTACATTACACACATGCAGTACTGAAATTACCTCGAGTCATCTCACTGTCACATTTGCAATCCTTTTTGGCTCCAATGCAGCCTCAAATATGGCTTCTTCATTGGTCAGACTAGCTATGAATTAGAGCTGCCACTACACAGGAATGTTATTAACTTTAAACTCTGCTAATACAGCGCAGATTGTGATCTAGTGCATTTGATTAAGATGCCTCACTGGTTGAACCATAGCACATTTGTTGTCTATGGGAGGCATTTAACCTCAAAGACCCTGAAATATCTACAGCGTTCAAAAATCTTGCAGCTGCACCTCCATTTTCACGGTCTCACTTCAGTTGAAGGAGTACCTTGTTCCTCTGTGTGTTCCTCCTCTTTTACCACCTTTGGTCTCAATGAATCCTTTTCCAACCCGCAGTGGATAAAGTCACAGATGCAGTGTGGTTTTTCTTGACGCTTTTTAAAGCTGGATTTTCACTCGGAAGCCACCGTGTATTATTTCTAGCAGTAGTAGTTTCAGCTGGTATTTTTTTTTGGGGTCTCGTGATGGTCTTAATGGAATAGTTTGACATTTTGGGAAATATGGTCATTTGCATAGTTAGATAAAAAGATCAATACGAATCTCATGGCTGCGTGTTACACATGAAATAAATTTTTTTTTTTTTTTAACACAGCCGTGTACACTGCAAACAGCTGCCTTCTGTGGTAGAAACCAACGCATAAGTGGTGTAAGGCCTAGGTGAGCTGCAGATTCAGGTGATGATTCCCTGTAGGTCCATCACTGTGGGCAACCCCTTTCACATTGTCATTTGATACATTGTTGTTATTAAAAAACTGACTATACAGTGGAGCTAAAGCCAGGAAGCGATTGCCCTAGCTTAGCATTAAGACAGGAAATAGAGGGTAACAGCTAGCATGGCTGTCTCCAAAGTTTAAAAAAAAAAAAAACACCTAACATATATACACTGTGAGACTCCAGAAAAATCCCTGCGCTGCTAGTTGTCAGGAAATAGTTACACCTTGTAACTCCCCCTAAAACCACAAAAGATCATTTTTAGAGTTTCCGATAGGGCTAGATACAACATGTGTATTAGCGACTTTTTAGAGGTTCTGATAGGCGTATTTTTGAACTTCGGACAGAGCCAGACTAGCTTGTACCCCCTATTATCCAGTCTTTATGCTAAGCTAAATTAATCTCCTCCCGGCCCTATTTTTAGGCGAAATTCTGTATTCAGGGAATAAGTTTTAACCCACTACAGGTCTTCTTTCTTTTTCTTTTTTTCCTGAGGAAGACCTGTAGTCAGTCAAAACACTGACCTATTGACCTGTCCTATCCAGCACCTATCCCACCACTGAAGGTTTTGTAGATGTGCACAAGACTACTCTAGCATTTTATTTAGAAATGCTGAAAATCTGCATAAAATTTGTCAATTATAAGTGCTAAAAGCTGTCAGTACCATGTTGACTGACAGGATTTCTTGAGTCTGCATTGAGTTCAGCTCAAAAGAATACTGTAGTGAGTGTACAGTACATGTGTCACATCGTGTGTCTGTTAATGCAAACACATGCGTCACTCACACCACAGGGACAATAGCACTTCCTCTTTTGTCACCGTCAAAGCCTTGATTTTGACATAATACCTCTAAAAAAAAAACTAAAAAAAAAAACTAAAAAAAAAAACCCCCAACTTCTCAACTTTTCAGGAACTAATAAGAGCAGCCTTGTTGTAGCTTGACAGACGTGGTTTTAGATTTCAGATTAGCCAGTGGAGTGTCGAGCCCATGCGTTAGTGAGAAACAGGATCCTTCTATTGGGGTTAAAAAATGAAAACCACAAAATCTACATTTTGAGATTTTCACATGACAAGAGCGTTGGTTCAGTGAGGATTTTGTGCAAGTGCGCCCAAGAGTGTAGCTGAATGTGTGTCTATATTCAGTGACTTGTGTATCCAAGTGTTAAGGCCTGTATCCTTTTTATCCTTTAATTTTGAAGGTAAAGTGAAAGTACAGCGGAGGCAAGCTGATTAGCCTAACTTGTCAGCAGCATTCCTGTCTTATCACACAGTATATGTGCTAAAATCTTATCAGCTGATAACTTGCAAAACGTGTCGTTTACGTGGGTGGCTGTCTTATCACTGGTGTGTGTTGCGTCGCTTCCACCGAGCAGGCCTTGAAGAAGGTTGTGTTTTCATTCTTGCCTGTTTCACATTTGTACCTCGCCACAAGAAATCAGCTCATGTGATTTTGCCCATGATCCAGATCTGGGATTTCAACCATTAGGTGATTTTGTGTTTTTTTTTTTTTGTTTTCTTTGTTTGTTTGTTTTCTTTAACCTTAAGAATTGTGCCGTGTTTATGTGCTAGTGTCCTGCATTACCATAAGGTGTATTTGCTCATTAGTAGTACTGCAGAACGTCTCTGGCAGAAACATGTTTCATTATCATTTTTCATTTTTAGTATTTCCTATTTTTTTATTCAATGGCTTTTTTTTTTTTTTCTTGTTAAATTTGATAATGTACATGTGGAGCTTTTATATCCTGATTTTTGTGTGTGTGGAGGTTTGGACTCTGCAGCGAGCCGTGTACAGTAGTTGGTCAGTGAGACCACCAGGAACTGGTCTCTTTTCACTTTCAGTCCAGTCGGAGAAACTGCAGTGACTTCAGCAAAAGTAACACCATTCACTTTCATGCCTTAATAGGCAACACTTACATGTATCTTATCGGCACTTGAACTCCAAGATTTCAGATTAGCCAGTGGAGTGTCGAGCCCATGCGTTGGTGAGAAACAGGATCCTTCTCTTGGGGTTAAAACATGAGAACCACAAAATCTACATTATGAGATTTTCACATGACAAGAGCGCTGGTTCAGTGAGGATTTTGTGAAAGTGCGCCCAAGAGTGTAGCTGAATGTGTGTCTATATTCAGTGACTTGTGTATAAGAGTGTTTAGGCATGTAAACTCAAAAAAAAAAAAATCATCTTCCTTGAGTTGACAGTGAATTGCTCTTGTCAGAATTGTAGTAATAAGTTCACTCACACCCATAATACACAAAGGTTTTTTTGAGGGCAGGTTTTGTTGTGTAACCACACTGGTTTACAGTTAAAACTACTGGTTTCCAGTAAGATGCTGCCTCAGGGTGCAGCTGGGAGGATGGAGGATGTGTGACAGTTCTTGTGCAGATGCCACTGAAGGGTTAACTGTCTCACACTGCAATTTATTGGTAACTAACGGCTGCCTCAAGTGTGCCGTACATTACTACTGTGGGGTTTTTAGTCAGAGCTACTGGTTTCCAGTAAAGACCTGCACCCAGTGGCTTCATAGCAGAGGAAGTGGTGGTGGTGGAGTCTGAAACTCTGTTCAGAAAAAGGAAAAAAAAAAAAAAAGTTTTCAAGCGTCAATTGCTTATCTTTTCATGCAAAATGATTCTTGCCTCACATGCATTTACATATCTGCTTTTTATTTAATTGATCTGAAGCTACAGCAACTTCCTGTGAGCACACACAGTGAGAGAAAAGGTCAAAGCCACAGCGTACTGCAATGAACAGAGCAGATATGCCTGTTACATGCATCTTAGTATTGCACCCCTTGATCATGCAAGACGCATGACTTATTCTCAAAAGCAGCTTTGACGCAATATTTTTATGTCACAAAAGTGACCAACAAAGAATCTGACCTGAGTTTCTGATGGTTAATCGCTCAAGTTTGAGGTTTGAAAAGGTTCAAAAGTAGGAAAAAGACATCCTAATCCCATCCCGTCAATCCTATCCTTTTTTGATTCTGTACAATATTTAGTGCACCACATTTTGCTGAATGTGAATGGTTGTGGGGCCAGTGTCACCACCCTGTGCTATACACTGGTTTATAGCGCCACTTAGTGGTAAGGCACAGACATGAGATTTAGTGCAGGGGTCCATATCTGCCTAATATCCACTCGCACACTGTAGGTAGCAGCTGCAGCAAGCGTCTCCCTTTATTTTCATGTTAAACACAGCAGGTTAATATAACGATACAGCTTCTCAGTTGGGAGTATCTGCTGCTGCTTTGTCTTATGTGATAGTAAAGTTTGGTTTTAGACTATCAGGTGGACAAGACAAGCAATCTGAAGATGTCACCTTGGGCTCTGGGTTCTGGGCGTCTTTCTGACATCTTACAGACTGGGCAATTAATCGATTTTAATCAAAAGAACAATCGAGAGATTAATCAATGAGGGAAATAATTGTTACTTGCAGCCCTACACTCCACTCCATGCCCCAGGTATCCACATTCAGCCTCCAGGACCACTCTGCCTCCATCTGCTGTTTGAGTTTGAGAGCTGCTGAAATTGAAACCTCCTTTCAACACTTTAATCACCCCTTAAAATTTTCTTTAAAAAACAAAAAGGCTTTATTAATGTTAACCAGAGTTTTTTTTATTCCTCCAGTTCTGTTTTATTTCTTTATTTTATTGTAATTTTACTTGTCAGATTGTGTAGTCAAAAAAGGTTGAAATCTTGATTTTTACCTATAGAGCTTTTGGACCTTGACAAGAAAGGCAGGCATCTACTTTTTTTTTCTTTCTTTTTTTCATTTATTTAACACGGACAATACAGATAAATGTTGTCACATAAGGAGAAGCAGATGGAGTATACATCGGGCATCTAGCTGAAGTTAATTTACAGCTTCCGTCCCTGGTTTGGCTTCTAAATTCATGTTAATACGGATAAACAAATAAGTGGATTAAACAGACTGTGAAGCCACATGTCTATATGCCTGTGTCTACATGTGCGTGTATTGGTACATGACTGTGCATAAAAGGTGTTGTAGCATGTGTGTGTGAGAGTTTGAGTATGTGTGTATACAGTATGTAAGCATAAATGTAATGTTTTTAAGTATCAGTGTAGAAAATAAAATCTCTGCTTCGTAAAATTGCACATTTGTGGGTCAAAATGGCAGCAATTCTTGACTGAGGGACTTTAGCTTATATCTTTACACAAAAATCTACTTATGTGACATCCCCAAACCACACTGAACCCGATTTTTAAGGCACCTAAGACGCAGTTATATTCAAGCCACACTGATATCGGTAGGAAAAAAACATATCCACAAAAAGGTACTGTTGCAGTCCGTCTTTAGGTAACTGCTCATTATTTGGAGGCTGTATTTTATTCTGAACATCTCAGTGACTACTAAGTTTAAAGTAGAGGAAATACTCACCGGAGAAAAATGAAACACAAAATGTCCCTGTTGTCCGTAGTGTGGGGTCTGCTTGGCGCCAGAAGAGGGCAGTGTTTTCCACATCATCCCCATCAGAATTATGGCGCAGTGTGTTTATGCCCTTGAGCATCACCACAGTCTGAGGAGGCTTTCAACCTCTGTCGTTTCCAGAGAGGGAAACTGAACATTTGAATCCCCGCCCCCTGGGGGATGAGAGGTATTGATTGGTTGTTGGGGGTCGGCTGGCGTTACTGATTGGCGTACTTGCAGGCAACAATGGAGGAGAGTAGTGAGAAGCAGTCAGGTTTTGGTTCACACAGTAGATCAGCGCAGTGAAGGAAGAGAGGGCTGTGGCAATGCATTAGGCTATCAGAGAGTGTGTGTGTGTGTGTGTGTGTGTGTGTGTGTGTGTGTGTGTGTGTGTGTGTCCTCCATAGTAAGTATTGATTGAGCTGCAGTTGGAAGTTTTTCCGGTATCACTGGGAAAGAGGAGCAGTTGTACCTGTTTAGGCCTCTACGAAGGCTCTTAATATACTTTCCTTAAAGGAATATTCCACCCAAAATCTTCTCTTAGCTATAAAAAGATTATAGCTTACTCATCTGAGTAGTTCAGTTGCTGCTTTCAACTTCAGTCCGTGTCCGTTGCAAATGTACTCCAACAGTGAAACAAGACCAAGAGTCAAATGCTAACATCAGCATGCTAACATGCTGATCATTTTAATGTTACGGTATAATGTTTACCATTTTCACCGTCTTAGTGGTGAAAGATTGCTAAATTTCACTAAACACAAAGTATAGCCATGGGAACCTCTTGACTAAACTGCATATAAAAGTAGTTCAAATGAACTCCACCTCAACCCGCTGGTTCCACGTTTGCATCAGTATTAACAATCTACTCATGTAATATATAATAATATATCAGTCACATTTTTCTCCAGAACAATGAGCAATTAAGATCTGAGTACATCTTCCAGCACTGATAATGAGGCTGTAATGGGGATCACCAAAATGATCGCGGGTCCTCCTTAGGGGAACATGAATGCGTGTACCGAATTTCATGGCAGGCACCAAGAGAGCAACCAGTGCTCTAGAGCTGAAATGATGAATTGATTTATTCAACTGACAAAGTTAACTGGCTGCAATTCCGATAAGTGTTTCATTGTTTAAATCATTTTTAAAGCCAAAATGTCCACAACCCATTGGTTTTAGCTCCGCCAATGTGCAGATATGCTAATTTCTCTCGTTTTATTACAAGAATAAACTCATCATTTTTGGGGTTTTTTCACAGATAAGACAACAAAAGCAGTTTGAATAGGTTAACTCGGGTTTCAGGGAATAACCCGTTTTCCCACTATTTCTTGACATTTAAAAAAAACAAACAAAATCAAAGTAATAACAGACATATGAAAAGCGTTGGGTGCAGTGTCTGACACTCCTGGGGGTTTGGGGCCCCTCAATGCCTGGTTGGTAATCCAGCCTTGGGAGTCCCCGTTGGAATTAATTGTTACTGACATGAATTCAAACAGACCACAGCTGCTGTTGCCTGTCAAAGACAAATATGCTAACTTTTCACAACCGCTCAGGATCGCAATAATACTCTTCTTAATGTTGTACATATGCAGTGAATTATTCTAAGGTCAATATTACTATTTCCCATCACGTAGATGATTTTCCTGCTTTTATCATGCGTGACATACTTGCTATTTCTCAATTGTTAGTTGTCTAAATTCTGCATAAGTGTAAATTACTCCCCCTCAGAAAGATGGTTTATTTATAATGTGGCTTCAATTTCCATTGAACTGTCAACACCAGCAGCGGGCAGAAGAGTCTGCATTTGGTTCGACTGGACTGTGATTGGCAGATCCTGCCTAATTCAAGTGAAAATTTAATTTTCGAGAGCAAAATGTGAAAGTGAGACACAGACCTGGACCTGGAAACTTTGGCTTCGTTTGTTTTGAATCAGAAAGAGGAAAACAGACACCTCCTCCAGCCCAGTCTCGCTCTTAAATACGAATGTGAACCGAGTGTGTAGGCTTATGGTCTGATGTTTCTGATGAAACTTTTGCGAAATGCGGCTACATGGAGATGGGTTACCTTTACTGACCTAATTAGAAGTTTTTCATGCTGTATGACACTTAGCTGGAGTAAATGACAATGCAGTGCTGAACAAAACTGATTTAAAAAAAAAAAAAAAAAAAAACTGATAGGGATGGGAAATGTAAGTGCAAAGATCGAAAATGAACTGAAATTACACTGGAATCGTCCTTTATGGTGATTTTAAGATGGGCAGGTCAGTCACTTTATCACAGAATGACTTGTGAAATGACTGAAGAATTAAAAACTGATCCTATCTAATAAACAGGGACTGAACTGATCCTACTCTCTCTCCCAATGCGATTCTAATACCTTAACAACCTTCTAGGCTTATGTAAATTTTAATCATTTAGTTCTTGATGGTTTATAAAATTGTGTATATACACTAGGATAGCATTGTCATTATCAATTAATCTGCAGATCATTTTCTCAATTAACTGATTGATCATTTGGTTTATTAAACATTAAACAGTAAAAACAAACAAACAAAAAGAAAAGGTCTTTTATTGTCGAACAGTCTGAAAATCCAATATTTTCAATGTACTTTGTTGTAACACAAGTAAAAGTAGTAAATTCTCACATTTGGGAACTCAGAGCCATGAGATGTTTGGCTTTTTGCTTGAAAAATAACCCAAACGTTTAATTGATTATAAAACAAATAGTTGCCTCGGACAAATGTCTTGCTGATTCCCAGTTTAATGAGGTCAGAATTGGCACACATACCAATCCAGTATATCAGATTAGTTCATTCGAGTTTCAGTGAGACTGAGTCACTGCTAGACCTACGTCGGAGAGAAAGACATCCCACCTGCAGCATCAAGCCTGGTGGTCTCACTGTGCCATTAATCATGGTGGAAACAGACACATTTTTATCTCTTTCTGTCACACTCACTCAGCCCACTGGACCTCACACGCAAGTCTGGGAACACACACAAAAACCTCCCACACCGATATACAGACTCACAAGATGCGGACTTTGGTAACGCCCCGCACACACTCACACAGACACAGGATAATCCACGTTTTCCGAGGCAGAAGCTGGCTAATCAGAAGTACAATAGTGTCTCAGTGTACCACCTGGAAACTAATGGTGTTTAGACGCATGAGGAGGTGAGTCAGATCCTCTGCTCCCTCTGACTCATGGCTCAGACCCAGACTGGACGTTCCCAGGCTGGATGGAGGAGGAGGAGGAGGAGGAGAAGGCTAAGTTTTGTGGGGAGACGGAGGGAATGTGGGAGGACAGAAGAGGGAGTGAGGCAGGGAAAAAATTTTGCAGATGCAGACAAAGTAAGATAAACACTATAATGTAATATATACTTGGGGCAATGATAAATTTTTGTCGCGACTGTCTTGGTCATTTTAGAGGGCATAGCTGGCCTGTGTTGCTAAGTAAATAAAAGTAATCACATCAGTGTTGCTGAGTGACCACTGGTTGTCTTTGATAATGCGGTTTTCCTGTGTTTAGTGTCTCCATGACTTTTCATATTTTTTTTTGCAGAGTTTTCGACTGATGCAACAGTCAATCAAGCAGCAACCGTCAAGCCTTAGCGTCGCTCTGTTCTGATATTTGGTTTTTAAACTCACTTGCGAAAATGATGACTTCATTTACAGAAGCTGCCCCCTGAACCTCAGGTGCATCACTCACAGAAACCGTAACATTATTTACCGTGACACAGCCCCAGTATTCTCAGAAATACACTCACGAAAGTTTCAGAAATCATACGGCCTGTGCCAAATGAACCACATCAAATTGGTACACTTTTAACTGCAGGGATTGATCGATGTACAGACATGATGCA
Organism: Xiphias gladius; assembly: GCF_016859285.1. Taxonomy (NCBI): domain Eukaryota; kingdom Metazoa; phylum Chordata; class Actinopteri; order Istiophoriformes; family Xiphiidae; genus Xiphias; species Xiphias gladius. The sequence goes on along the minus strand of NC_053410.1, from coordinate 7,342,752 downwards.
TAAATATACTGTGACAGTTACAGAAAAAGAGAGAGACAGTAAATGGGTGTGTGGGTGCTGGTCCAGTCCCTCTTGTTTTGAAGTCTCCGCTTCCCTCTGCCCGACAATGTTTCCATGGCAGAACATCATCAGAAAAATTGTTCCACTTTACGTCAACACAGCAACAGCAGCAACCAGTAATGGCAAATTCATAGTTTAGAGGACAGAGGTGGAAGTGTGGTTTTTAGGAGATGGAAAGGACTGGTGGAGACACGGCCTGATGGAAATATTTTTGCTCAAATAATTGCCCCTGTTGTCCGTTGCTTTTTCGCCTGCAATAAGATATAATCTCAGCATACTGTGGCTTTTGGAAGCCAATGACCAGAGACGAGTTGGGTGAAGCCCAGTATTTTTAACGAGAGTGGGAGGATGGTACTAGAGTTGAATTTGAGGCTAAATCAAACAATGAACAACTATTCATTTCAATAAAGCCTCTGCCCTGGATCAGAGGAAAAGAGGGAGTGAGTCTTTATTAACAAAGGGGCTGAAAGGAAGCAAGAAAATGCCTCCCCTAGTCAGGTTATGTAGTTTTCTCAGCTTGGATAGAGGATTAATGATCGAGGAGAAACTATTAGCAGTTTTAAGGCATCACTTCCTTTGCTGCCACAAACCTTTTATTGAGTTTACTTTTGAAGTAGTTTTCCCTCAGGATGAAAACACTAGCTTCAGTGTGAAAAAATCTGTACTAGTGTAACCCTAAACTTATCTTATGTGACTAATGATAAGATATAGTGCTGTTAAAGTTAGGCTTTTATAGCTTGTTGTGTAAAGTTATACGGTGTTTGTCACTGATGATACACTACCGTTACCTTCTCCTTCTGAAAAGGAAGTTACATACAGCAAATTTAACTTTTTTAGTTTTTTACTTTTTGTGTTTAATGCAGGATCAGTTTTGCGTTGCTTTGTGTGTTCGAGCACACATCTAGAAAATTCGCTATAGTCACCATGACACTGACGACACAAGACAGGCTCATGTTTTCAGTTATTTCCCGGAGGTTATACATATAGTGCATTAACCGTGACACAATATATTATATACCCTGGACCGACATTAATGTTAATGTATCGAGCAGATTAGCCTTTAGTGGAGTACATCTTCCATGCTGAACGCACAAGAAACAATATTTAGCTACCTTTTTGAATTGAACCTTGGCTGTTACATGACTAACAACATTACATCAACGCTACTATGCGGTGACACTCTTGGGTGAGGTTGCTGAAAGAAGTAACACACTTCACTCCTGGGGGTTTGGTGTATCCCATTGGCCTAGCACCCAGGAGTGAGGGCAGCAGTTGGGCCCCTCTCACCTGCTGAGTCAGCAGGATGCCTTGCAGAGTGAGGAAATGGAAGAAACTTCTGGTCTGGTTGCTCAAGACAGACACACATGTTGAGAGTATAAGTGACTCAGTGCTGATGTAGGACAAAAATACAGTTGCAGCTTCCAGCCGTCAGTGGCAGCAGCTGAGTTCAGTGCTGCTGTAAGTGAGGAAGAAATGGTTACACGCCGTCTTGGATTTTAGATGGGTTGAACTTACTGTTTGCTAGCTCGGTCATAGCATAGCAACTAGGCATGGTTAGCCCGTCACGCAGTGAGAACATGGAGGTTTTTTGCCTTTTTTAAAAATTCCTTTCCAAAACTTAAAAACAATGGTTTTGTATGTGTAAATGGTGTGCAATACTCCCACTGTAGATCTGCGTTGTGCTGGGGTGTGGCAAATGAAGGCTCGGAAGACAATGCTGGGTCTGTGGTCCTTTTTTACTGGCACTAAGGTAAGATATTCACAAAGCAGAGAAAATCGGCTCAGCAAACAAACAACCCACAAATAGGGCAGAGATTTACGCTAGAAAGGAGACAAACCCTACAGAAAAATATTACCCTCGCACATAGAGGTGATTTAAAACCCTCACAGAGAGAAAAAGACTTAATACAGAACAAAATACTGCTGTTAGATAGCATGTATATTCACAAGACCAAGTCTGTAAAGCTTAATCGTGCAAAGATACACTTGTCACCCAAACTACACATGCTGAAGCTAAGGGAATGTGTACATTAAATGATTTGGTGGAATTCAGACACTCATATTAACCTGTTACATCTGCTCTAACCAAAGCCCCTACTGCTAGAATGCCTGGCCTGGCTAGCTAGATCAAATTGGCTCAATCTTCCAGTGGTAGTGGTCATTTCAGTCAGAATAATCAGCGGTTGGCGGTTATACAACTTTATGACGTCGTGGGTTTTGTTTTTTGTTTTTTTCTGCTGATAGGCTTTGTTCATTTTTGATAAACGTATGCTAGCTGTTCCCGCCTGCTTCGTTTGAGGGAATGTAGGCTAAACATGGACCTATGGCTCAAAAGTGCACACAGGGTGGAAAATGATATTTGACTGATATTTTTATCTGACTCTGCAAAACAGCAATGATATAATAATCTTCATTTGGATAACACTTTTCAAATGCCAAGCTGCAAAGTGTTTTCTACAAGGCAGTTGCCAGATAAAAATAATCATAATAAAACACAAAACATGAAAGTACGACATAAGGACAATAAAAATCAGTTTTTTCAGTTACTGTCAAACCAGGATTAATAAATTAAAGTGTTAAGATGGCAAATAATTCCTTAAACAATAGTTAGTTTTTATAATGTTTAAACCATGGTCAAATGACACAAAATATGAAAGAGCTGCTAATGCTGGCAAATCCCACTGAGAATCAACACCTCACTCTGAGTTTTAGACGCTTCCTGCTCATTCTTGTTTGACTAACTGATATAAACAAAAAAATACCAATTTACCAGTAAAACCATGGGCAGATGCTGACTGTCCCGTGGTGATCTGGCTTAGGAATGCTCTGCCCGCACCCTTAAGCTCTGCTGATTCTGAGGATTCTTTTAAAAGGCAGCTAAAGATATCTGGGTAATCTGTTTGCACCAGGTCTGTATTTTATGTATTTATTGTGTATTTTATTGTGTATTTTATATCTTTTATTATGTGTTGTGATTTTAGCTTAGTACTTTTGACTTGGCTTGAGCGGCCTCTCCATCTTCTATGTTCTTCTTCTCTTGTAAAGCACTTTGTGACGTTTGTCTGTGAAAAGCACTATAAAAATACATTTTACATATTTACTACAAACTTAACGTACTTGTTTTATGCTGTTGGTTTTTTGCTAACGTAACACAAAAGCCTAAAGAAATGAAAGTTGCTATTTCGAATTATGATCTCAGGGATACAATCAGAGGTACTGTTTAAGTGCTGCAGGCTCACCCAACCACTGCCGAAAGGCTGATTAAAATGTCATGAAAATCCAGAAATAATACAGCAACAGTAATACAGGCAGAAGGCAGGGTCTCTGCAGACAGATGCAGACTGACTACTAACCAGCCATAAATAATGACATAGCAGGAAAAATAATTATATGGCATTTTAAAGAGGAAAATCCTGTTCAGGGCCTTGAAAGACTCAGTGTTTCTGTGTGCAGTACAGCTATATTCTTGTCCTTTTTTGAATGTCCCAGATTTATTTTAGACCATCATAGGACACTTAAACTGTTCAAGAAAGCCAGACAGTTCTTATGTGTTTAACAGCCGTTTTAGTAAAAAAGAAACCAGTCTTATTTAGTGATAGGTCTAAAGTATGTTATCTCCTTTTAGTCTAAGAATTAGTTTCCCAATGTGGCCATCAAGTAACCTCTGCTATATCAGCAACGTACAATCTTGACTCTTCAAAATTACATTTGTACTTGAAATCCATTAATAAATGTCATCCAGCTGTAATACATTCATTCATACTACCTGTGAACACACTTGCACGCATATTGTATCTCTGGCACTGAACATGCAACATGTAACAACCATCATACTATGAACTACAGTTTAAACAATACCAGGAGTTTTTAAAAAAAAGTAATACGCTTTTTAATCTTACGGCATTTTATCCATTTACATAAAAATGTTAAGGTCAAATAAAGAGTAGAGCAGAATCTTATTTTAAAGAAGTTCAATCAGCACTTATTCATAGTACAGTTGTACAAATTTTTTTAATAGGCACTTAACCCAAGGCAACGACTGTATGTGGGTTGAAAGTTTGATTCCCACACAGACACTAAAGATAGACAGCTGTCCTATTCATTCTGATATTATGTGTAATGGATCTCCTTGACTCATCCGTAGACCCAGTCTCCCACAATCCTCCCACAATGAGCTCTTTGCTGAGCCAGCATTTCTCAAAGTCTTACTTTCTCTCTTCTTCTATATGTGTCTTCATGTCAGTCTGCCTAGCTGCATGTGATTGAAATAAACAGGCTACAATAAATCAAAAAGTAGATGACCTGACACAAACTCAAACCTGAGGATCGTACCGTTACAGATAACCTGATAACTTATTTAGGAAATTCATACAGTAGAACCCCTGGGTTAACTGAGTACACGATTAAAGCCACTCATTCATTCAAGTGAATAGGAAAGTGGTCTCAGACCTTGGACCCCTGTGTGTGTGTGTGTGTGTGTGTGTGTGTGTGTGTGTGTGTGTGTGTGTGTGTGTGTGTGTGTGTGTGTGTGTGTGTGTGTGTGTGTGTGTGTTTGATTGATTTTTCTGTGTGTGATTGATTGATTTTTGTGTGTGTGTGTGTGTCTATGTATGTATGTATGTATGTATATATGTAAACCAGTTATCGGTTTTATTGTTTTTGGCTGAAGGGTGTAAAAGAATAATATAATAAAAATTTTACATTACCTCCTTATGAGTTGTTTTATAATTACCTACTTAGTAATAATTTATTTATATAAGAGGTCATTGATTGAATATATCTTTGCCATTTCAAGGAATACTGTAACTAGGTATTTACTGGGTCCATGGTTTTCCCAGTAGCTTCTGGGTTGTGACAAGTAGCAAAGATGTTTTTAAAAAAAAATAAAAATTCATTTTTAAGTAGCATTCAGTAATTTCTAGAGCTACCATGTATGTAATTTAGATATTTTTAGTCATGCTAGTGCCATGGTTTTAGGGATGGGAATGTTGGTTTGTTGGTTGGTTGGTCCCGTTTGGTCCAGACAGAAAAATCTCAACAACTTTTTTGATGATTAGCATGAAATTTTATACAGGCATTTATGGTCATTAGAGGATGAATGGTGCGGACCTCGGTTATCCTCTGACTTTTCATCTAACTCCACCTTTTAATTAGTCCAATATTTTGATTCATAACCAAATGCCTGCAGAACTAATTTAATTTTCATCAGCCTCAGCTGCACTTTGTGTATAGACTAATTAGCAAACGTTAGCATGATCGCATGCCAAATGAAGACGATGAACAGGGTAAACATTATTTATGTATCATTAAAGATCATCATGTTAGCATTGTCATTGTGAGCATGTTGGCATGCTGGTGTTAGTGTTTAGCTCAAAGCACCGCTGTGCTTGAGTATATCCTCAGTAGCGTGGCTGTATAATGTTAGTCTTGTTTCTCTGTGTATCATTTGCAAATCGAGGCCCAGCCAGTGTTGTGAAAACTTGCAAGTACCTCATCAGTTGCAATCATGGTTCCTGTTTTGGTGGCTGCTCTACTGACTGAGTTGCAGAAGGTGCCACTTGGCGCCACACCATATATACTACTGCGTTATTTTCGATAATTATTTACGGTATACTGTATTTTAAGGATACTAGAGCTTAATGGTGGAGGGGCTGTAGATTAATAATGCAGGAAGGCAGGGTAGCTTGCCTGGTAGGGTGCCTGGAGCGTCTTATACCAGAAACTGGCATGTACAGTTTGTAGTTCAGCAGTAACACTGCAGAACTGTCATATCCTGTTCATTAGCAATATACAAGCAGAGCTACAGTAGCATCTGGTGCAGTCATCTGTGTTTGTCGCATTTCTGTCACTTCAAGTATGACTACACATAATATTCATGAGACATTATGTTCAAGTCTGTACAGGCTATTGGTATATGAGGATTTTTGTGTGTGTGTGTGTGTGTGTGTGTGTGTGTGTTGTGAAAAGCGTGGGAATTGCAGAGGAGGATGTGTGTATTTATGAAGTTGGCTCAGAGTTCCCATGATTTCCTCCGGATAGAGCTCGACAGGGTGGGAATTCATTTGTATCACAATAACCCCACAGGCAGACTGATTTATACTGTGAATATAGACAACAGAATTGTGGTCAAATCCAGGATTCACACTCTTTGGTATTCTGGAGGATTTTAGGTTGGTTGCCTCTCTGTAGTGCTAATACTTGAAAATTTGCACACTGTATCGGAGGACATGGTTGTGAGCTTACGTCAGACTGAACAAGAGCCTTAAATATCACATATGAGTAAAAGCAACAAGATGATACATACTCAGGATGATACAGTAATTTAGTTTTCACTTTATCTATCTCATTACCGTTGTGTCAAAACGGTTAACCTTTGCCAAGAAAGTACTGGTGAGGCTGAGGGTGCAGATGTTTCAAGTGCTCTGATTTACAAAAAACTAGTCAAAGAAAATGACATGAAACCATTTCCAGTCGAACCCAAGTGAATTAAAAGAATTTACAACTCCCAGTGGCCTGCATGTACTTGGGCCAGGCCTAGTCCGGTTCAGACGAAGAATTGAAGATGTATTCATCTTTAATGACTCGTAGGTCATCATCGGTCACCAGACATGAGCTGTACGTGACAAGCTGCGCTTTCACAGTCAGCCACAATTCCGGTATTGATCTCAGAGCCCTACTGACTGAGCTTCACTCTTCACCCCATGTGGCGTTGACACTATTGCTGTGCTGTGGCTCCGCTCAGAAAAAGATTTTTTTATATTCTTTCACGCTTTGCACGGTTTCAGGAGAAGCGATTTAGAGGGAAGTATACCTATCTCAAACCTAAGCAACCGTGACAAGCCTCCTAAAACTCTTCCTCAAAGCTAGATTTGTGTCTTGCTCCACCCAGGTGTGTGGTGACAAGGCCTTGGTTTGCTAAGGTGTGTTTAAAAGAATAGTTAAACTTTTTGGGAAATATGTTTGTTTGCTTTCCTTCTCAAAGCGAGATGAGAGAGTTGAAAATAACAAGTTTTTGCGAGTCAGAATGAGGGTTAGCTTAGCTTAGCATAAAGACTTATGGCAGGGGGAAACGGGTAACGTGGCTCTTTTCAAAGTTTAAAAGAAAAAAATAGGCCTATGAAATGTTGGTTTAACATTTATGTATGTGATGGAACTATTTCTTGGCAAATGACAGCAGGGCGAGTGGTCTGCAGCATCCTGAGGTCTTGTTGTCACAGTGAAGTTAAACGTGGCGTTTACAGAAAAGAAAACAAAACCGAAACCCTTGCTGTATCAGGCAAAGTGCACTAGCCAGAGAGGCTGGTGTTTGTCAAGAAATAGTTCTCCCCCCCAAAAAAAAAAAAAAAACTTATCATTTTTACCTTTCTGCTTAAGTAACGGGAGATTACAGGAAAACAAACAATATACCATGTGTCAACCTTTTAGAGTTGCTGGTAGGAATGTTTTTTCCCCAGAGCCAAAGCCAGCTGTTTCCACCTTGCTTCCAGTCTTTATGCAAAGCTACGCTAAACATATCCTGCTTCCATCTTCTTACTTAAAGTGGCTAAAATCAAATAACAATGTGAAAACAAAGTGGCAACGTGAAAGGGGCCATTCGTAGTGGTGAACCGATAGGGAATATGACCCCCAAATCTGCAGCTCCCTTGGACACTATGGAGCTATAATAGCGAGTTTCAGCTCGTCGCCTAGCTGTCCAGCGCGCAACATAACCAGTTCTGTTCACTCTCAACACTGCCACCAGCATCGCTTTTGGCTGCCACAGGCAGCTGTTTTGAGTTGGAAGAACTCTAAAATCCCACTGTGCTCTACCTTTTATTATTTAGCGGCTTAACGGCCAGATATTGCCCTCAGCTGGTAGAGACTAAAAACAGAGCTAAAAGAGTGTCAGTGCTGGACTTTCATTCACCAGGTGGCCGGAAATATGACTCTAAATTGATTATAATTTTGCTCCATAACTGCTGGATGTGTAAATAAGCAACTGCTTGCTACCAAATTCACCATACTTAACTTAAAAGGGTGATGATATTTCAATGTCGTGTTTACAATTTGTGTCTGTCGCCCCCAAGTGGCCAAAAAAATTGCTTCCTGCCGGTTTGAAGACCCAAAGTATTTTTTGCTAGACAGGAGCCACTATATAGCTACAAATTACAGTTACAGGGTAATGGTAAGTGCTATATTTTGTTAACAGTAGGATAAGTAGGAAAGGGTTGCAAAGTTAGGTAACTTATTCAGTAATGTCAGCTATGCAGCAGTATCTATATATAGTTTAGCGACCTAAGTTTAGCAACATAAACTACTGGTTATACCAGTACAGATCCCCTGAATGTACTGAATCAAGCATCATCAAGTGTCATCTCACTTTAACACACAGACATGAGATTGGTGTTTATCTTCCGCTTTCACTCTCAGGAAGAAAGCAAATGAGGATTTTTCCCAAAATGTTGACCTAGTCCTTTAAGTGATCTCTTAGCTTGATTTCTCCAGCACTGTATAGTATGGATGTGAAGCAGAGGATAAGTAATGCTTCCCTGAATGGATAAAAGTTAAGAAACCATAGCATACATCTGGGATTTCTGGGAAAAGGGAAAAGCTGTTTATTTCTGATTCGCGCAGTGCGGATTGTGCTTTTTCTCATGACACCACACAGTGAGGTCAGTTCATGGGTCAGCTTCTCAGGCTTTCTCTTACACACATGCACACACACAAACACAGACACATACAGTCCTATATGGGCTCAAGGGTTTGAGTAGTTTGAAGCAGAAAGAGGAAGAAAGATTTTGCATTTTAAATAGGAGATTCTTGTTTTTTGCATGTGTGTCTGTGTGTATGCTTGCCTCAGAAGTTGGCCAGTCATTAGTAGAGAGCTCTTACAGCGTTGGAGGAAGTGGTGGTTACCGATGACTCAGCCAAGCCATGCATTTCATTCTTTCTCTCTCTCCAGTCTCTCTCTGCGCTCTCCTCCCTCTGTCATCTGCCTCTCTCTCTACATTCTATTCATTCCTTTTTTCTGTTCTGGCTCTTTATTTTCTCTCCCCTCATTCTCTCATTCTCCGACCCCCTTCTTTTTTCTCCTCTCCTGATTCATCTTGACCTTTGAAGGTATCTTTTGTAAGTGAGTGTGTGTGTGTGTGTCTGTGTGTGTGTGTGTGTGTGTATGTCTCAGTGTGTATGTCTGTGTGAGTAGGACTCTCAGCAATGTGTGTGGGAAGATAACTGGCTTCCTTTAGAGTGATTAAAACATTCCTTCTCTCTTCTTTTTCCTCTCTCCTTTCTTTCTCTGCCCTTCTTAGTTTTCAGTGAAGACTTTCTGATGAAGAGGATGATGAAGTCCGACAAACTGGTGAGTGAAAGCGAGCTGGACATCAGTTTTTTTTCAATATTGGCTGGTATTTATTAAGCTAAGAAGGAATGCAGGAAACTCTTTTAATGTATGGGCTGGTCGAGGTTAATTGTTCCGTCATTTTGGATAGAATTTCTACTTTAGGATGTTTGGTAAAACAAACCAAAATTTAAAAAAAAAACCTAATTTGAAGTTGTTTATTTGTAAGGTTGGAGAAAACACAGGGCTAAAGAGGAGGAAAGATTCAAGAGCTGGATGGAAAGTATTATAAATGTTTCCAGAACCTTGGTGCATTGCACTGTGTGAAGGGCTGAATGTCTATTTGATGTTACTTTGAGTCCATTTTATTCAAAAAGCAGTTAATACACCCCTTTTTTTTGGTGAACAGATCATAGCGCATGATTTTCCTGGATCAAAAAGTAGCATAGCATGCAAAAACACAGGTTAGGCTTTTGCAGCGATGGCTTAAAAATAGGAAATGTAATGTAAAATCTGACAGTATGATAATCACAGAGCAGATGAGATGAGCACTGTGAGGACGAATGTTTTCAGTTTGTTGGCAGTCAGTCAGATTGTGGCAAATATTGGCTATATTTGGCACTTGGCAAGCAACCCGTTTCACCAAATTTAGTAATGTAATAACAGCGTGACGCACTGAACGCACCTCTGAAGGGCTGAAGTGAAAGTGATGGTGTTATATCTCTTGTTGATATTACAGCAGCTGTCTTCAGATAGAACAAGGTGATCAAAGAGCTCCAACTCAGGAGCACTTCAGTCGCCTTGATCAATCTATGTATAGGAATGAGTCTCTCAGTGACGTTAGCTGGAGTTTCACAGTGTATTGACACACATTATACAAGATCTGTAAGCAGTATGTTATGTCAGTGTACATATGAGGGAGACTGTCAAAAACACAGATCCTGCACTGCACTGCAGATTCACATTTTTGAATCAACAGAAAGGTGCGGTTTTTTTTTTGTTTTTTTTGAGCGGAATAGCTCGAAATGATGACTATTTCTGCACAGATTGCATGCACTTGTGTATCACTTTATATCTATTTAGCGCTCGCCAAACTCATCGCTACATCGGCTCTTCTTAGCATTAAGACAACATTTTGCACCCTCTGGCAGCCACATTGCAGGTCTGTTCTTGGGTGTGCATTAGCTGCAAACCTCCGATTGTGTATCTGATCATATGACTGTTTTCTCAGCAGAATAGGCATGATAAAGATCTATGTGGGTGACAGGTTGGTGATAATTTCTGGATAGTAATCATTTCACAGATGCATGTTCTACTTTGTTTGCCTGATTCTCAGCTAGCTAGCACTGTCTTGAAACCTCCACTCCAATGGATGTATTAAGAGTACTGGTTAACATGTTCCAAGATGGCACCCCGTTCAACCCGGTGAAAGCTGCGCCCTGGGTGCATAAACTGAGGAGGTTGTGTGGACATAATAACTCAAATCGTGACAAGTGAGAGAGTACTTTCGGAGCGTTTCTGACACCCAGAGAATTGTGTTCATTGGTTTAAAGCATTTTCGTTAGTAATGAATGTGTTCGGGGAACAAGGATTTTTGGGCCCATGAGGGCCAAGTGACTTGTAATTCTGACTGTGCCCACCGGGCCAAAATCACCTACAGCCCTGCCTGTTCCTGAGGGGCTGATCACTGCACACTAGTGAACATAGTTCTTGCTAACAGTTGCATCTTACGTCAGTTGCTTTGCTAATTTTGCCTACTGGCTACATGGCTAGCTAAACATCAGTATTAAGGTGTGTTCAGACAAAATGCAAAACAAATTTGCACCTTGTGTTTTTCAGTTTCACATCGCATGGTCGCATTTTCACCTAAATTTGCTCTGCCCCAAATTTGCACTGGGCGAAATCAACTCAATTTGCGTCTTTTTGCATCTTTCCATTGACTTTGCTGCACCCAATTACACTATAATTTCTAGAAATTTATGAGGAAATTATAGAGTGTGATACCCAAAAGTATTTTAACCACTGGTTCCATCATCATATTTCTCTTTAGGATTTTTAGTAATTGTCCCAATTGGTCGCAAAGCCAAGGCAGAGTTAAAATTTAAAAAATGTAGTGAAAATACATACATATTTTTTAATAAATTTATTTGTCAGGGACCATGTACGAAAAACATTCTTCTCACACGAGAGGAGATGCCTTGTACCAGATTTAGCTAGCTAGCTGCTCTATCTGCAGTCTTTTCTGGGTTGGTCTACAAGATACACCATCACTAGAGTGGTTTTGCTCGCTGTTGAAAAAGTAGAAACCACTTCCCCATCATACATTGATCTACTACAGTCCTCGAATAGTGGATTTGCTACACTGAATCTTTTGTCCTATGTTACACCAGAGGGAGGGTTTCCACTGTATGGGAAATAATGTCATTATCAATCCTCTGTGAATTGGATAAAATCACTACAAGCCAATTTTGAGTCTAAATATTAATATTGTGAACCACTAATTGAAAGAATTAAACATTAATATGTATGAGTAACGTGACCAAAAGTCAAGTGCAGTGGTTGCAGTGGTTAGATTTCAGCCTGTTGACGCCATACATATGCTTCTTTATCAGGCTTAAATTTGAGAAAACCATTCAAGAAATCTGTAAAAAATTGTCTGTGTAAAAGGTGAGAAACTGATATTGACAAACCACGTAGAACTGGATGTCTCTGGAAGTCATGGCGTGCTTCGTGTTTACGAGTGCTGTACTGTCCAGCGCTGTCCATCCACAGACGAAGAACCAATATTAAATTTTTCTTTAATTATGCCCGTAAATCCCCCTTCACCTGTTTGCCGTCAGATGCCCGTTCATTAATTTAACGGTCGTTTCCTCACTGGACTCTAATCATAAATGTTGACCTTGGCCCTCACAAATGACAGTCATAGCCAATAACATCAAACTGTGGCCTACAGAGTTGGTCTCAAGAGTTGGTCAGCTGAAAGCACACACACACAGGTGTACAAGCACGCGACACACACACACACACACACACACACACACACACACACACACACTTCAGAAAATTCTATAAATGGTGTCAGTTTCCATATAATTGTCAGAAGAAGCTTCATGTTCGCACACACACACACACACACACACACTCACAAAACACACTCACACCCACCTATGCCAGCCCTGTTCCGTCAAGGCTCCCCCCCGTTTACGGTAAATGTGTGTTTTTGTCATCCGTGGGCCTGGATGAAGTGATGCAGTTAGTTTTGGTATCATGTCCGTAGCTGTGCATCTCCACCGCCGAGAGAGACCGAGAGCACTGCAGCGTGGGTAGGCGTGGGAGGGCTGTGACAGAGATGACTCAGCTCTCTGTTGCCGGGTAGAGAGGCACCAAACACACTCCCACCCCACTTCGTTGAAAAAAAAAAAAAAACACTGTATCTAATGTAGCTGTCATTCATTCCTCAGCCTTGGGTAAAATCGTATCAAAACTGTACTCGGATAATATTTGCATGACGCATTTCCCAGCAATCACGTTCGATCCACTGGAGCTCCGCTGGAGAGTTAGCTGTGTGTAAACAAATGGAATAATAAGTAACAAAACCAGACTGGGAACAAAGAAATACCTGGAAGAGATTCTTATGGTGAGACCAGTGTTAAAATGAGTCCACTAACCTACAATGTTCAATTATATAATAAATAATAAGGTTGCTATTAGCTTTGTTGGTTGGCAAGCAAAGCAACCAACTTGAAGATGTAACTAGCCACTTCTGAAGCTTGTTTCTACCCCAATCAAATTACAAATGTTGCAAAAACAGCACTTAGCAGATACTTTGATTGGCTGACAAGATGACATTGTCTAAACACAGTCACTAATCTGGTGAAAAATCCAACTACTCCAACTGTTTATACACAGCTAATTTGTGACTGCAAATACGTCTCGAAAGAAAAGTAACGCCGACCAGATTACGTCTTAAATTAACAAAGAGAGAAAATAACAAGTTGCAGAAACTTTGATGAGCTTATCAGTAAAATGTTCAACAACAACCTATTGGCTTTCCACCAAAATGTCCAATCTTGCAGCACAATATCTGCCTGTACTGACCACAGCGTTTTTACATTTCTTTTTTATGGTTACGTTTAGACTCTCACAGCCCCTGGCTAAGGTTAGGGAAAGCTAGTGCTCAGGTTTAATACAGAAAACAACATGTTTATTGACATTTAACAGAAACCACGATCCTCTCCAAACTCTAACAAAAGTGCTTTTTTTTTTTTTTGGCTAAACCTAACAACAAACGGGGAATCAGGATGCAAAACCCCAGACTCTGGAGTCAATCCACCCCAAACACCTTCCCGCAACTCCAGTGCGGTTCATAAATATAGTACTTCATTCAATCAGTACAGCAGTCGAATCGACAACTGAAATCCACTTTGCTCCAGATTTTCCAAAAAATAAATATATAAATAAATAAATCAGTAATATGACATTTGATCCAAAGCGACTTAAAAGCGAGGAAGCTTAGAGCTCAGGGTCTTGCCCGTCTACACTTCAGCACACAGACACAGTGAGCCAGGGCATTGAAGCGCCAGCCCTGCGATCAGTGGACAACCCGCTCGACCAGCTGAGCCACTGCCACCCCTTCAATACAAAAGAAATGTAACCACAAGCCATCAAAAACTTGGCTGCCAACCTCTTAACCAGAACGTGCTAAGAGTGAGCACGCTACACTGACTTTAGCTGCACTACACGGGCTCCCTATTACTTTTAGAATTGACTTTTAAAAATCTTTTAATGGTTTACAAAGCACTAAATGGCTTAACCCCAGCCTATATTGCAGTGCTTCTAAAACCACAACGTCCTAATTTCAATTTCTCAATTTTAAATCCTTAATTTAAAAAAAAAATCTAAATACTGGTTTTTACTTGACTTAAACCCCTGTTATTTATTTGTTTCAAATATCCCTGTTGCTGTTTTATGACTGTTTGTGTTTTATTGTCTCGTTTAATTTGTGTGTACAGCACCTTGAGTTGCAACCACTATATGAACAGGGCTATACAAATAAATAAACTTGAAACTAAAAAATCAGAGAAATGTTGAACATAATCCAGCCAGCGATTACGCTTGAAAGCACAACATAATTTGGAAAACAATATATATAAGTATAATTGAGTAAATGCGGTTGACTCTTCCTGTGTAATGAATTCTGTTGGCAGTCCATGTTATTCAGCTTGTCAAAACACAAATGTGTCCACTCACGTCTTTTCATTTATTTTATATGAAATCGCGCCGCCTGTAAAGTTCGTCATGTTTAGGTTTGAGCTGACTTGAGGATACCTTGTTGTACCTTTTTTGTCTATATCCAGTGGTTTCCCAACTATAAGCATTATGTTGATCCCACAGCTCAGACGAATTTGCTGAAATGATTTCCTATAAGATTTTCCTCGTGTTTGAATGTTGTGAAACCTCAGATTTATTGGTGGAGTATTTTTACCACTGCTGCAGTAACGTACGGAAACGTCGATCGTGTCACCCCCGTGCTCCGAGTCATGCGTCTGTGTGTACCAGTGGCAGTAGTGGTTACAGGGCACGTTCAAGTTAAACGGTGTCAATATGTTTGTTGTGTACATGAGTGGAGTCCATTTGAACCATTATTTACTGTTTAATGACTTTGCCTAGTTTCAGTGCTCTTAACCTATTCAACGCAAAGCTTATTATGTTTTCATGTCACTCGGTTGCTGTGGTTTTGGCCACAGAGTCCCATTTGACTTTGCCGTAGGAACCCTTATGTGTGAATACTGTTATCTTAGTAATTACAATTACAACGATGAAACTGAAACATGGAGAATTTAATTTCAAAGTGTAACTTTTCTTTTTGTCTGGGGGCCACATGGCTGACGGACTCCATGAGGACTCATGGGAGTTCCGACATGACTTTGAAAAGCATTGTTTAAAAAAAAAAAAAAAGTGTGTGTGAGAGTGAGTGAGTGAGTGTGTGGGCTTATTAACCTTCCGCACTAAATATTAAAACTTCTTGTTGATTCATGTTTACTGTCAGACTGATCAAATAAATCAGATGACATGTCGTCCTTCCAGATTAGATAGTAAATCCTCTAAAGCCAGAAATGAAATGACAGAATTCCAGTTCAACACCACTCATAAAGGCAAAGATTATAAGGAGGTTTCAGTTGGCTGGGCACGATATTTCACGCACGAAATGACCTATTAGCTGGATACAACAACATTACAAGCACATTTAGAGACATTTTTTCCAGCTGGGTTGAGGAGGACATACATATTTATATATTTGAAGATCTGGGCTCAGTAGATAAGAGCAGCTACAGAAGAAGTGAGAACATGCAATGTGTCATCCAGAGAATTACAGCAAAAATGAGAGAGCAGAAAATGACTTTGCACCACGTCTCCCTCAAGCTATACAGCAATCGACCCCTGTTCTTTCACTCTGAGAATACTGTATTTTACATTCTCATGATAATATTCCACCGGAAATATCACGTACAAATGAATGGATATACAAATTATTGAACACTTTAAAATTCATTAGCCTAGATGGAATGTTTCAGGTTTCTCCCTTTTTAATCAAAAGTAGATGTGTATTGTAGACTGACTAAATAATCTCACCACAAATCTACTTAGTAGCTGATCTGGAACTTTCAATTGTACTACACAGTCTTCCTCAGCAGATGGACTTCGTCCAGCTGTCAGATGTTCAAACTTAAGGGTTTTTTTTTTTTGTGCACTTTATGGAGTACTATCCATGATTGCCTAAAGCTGAGGCTGAAAGTTCATTCTTGAGCTTGGAAATGGAACAAAACTACCTCAGCACAACATCTGTTTGGTAACTGGTCTGGAGAGGGGGGAGAATACATGAAACACATTTTTAATTCTCTAAAACAGCTACACTGTGTAGTTTTGTCAGCAACTGCTTCCAAGGTCAAGAATGAACTTTCAGTGCCTACATTTATAGAATTTTGGAGTAAAACTGAGCAGAGTTTTATTCGAATAAATTTGCATTTTTGTTAATAAAACCCAGATTGTACAGTCTTTTACTTTCGCTTTCCTAACACTGACTTAAACATCTGGCTGTTCAGTCTCACAAAAATCCAAATGTTGAATCCTTTTATTGATGCTCTTTATGTGCTGCAGTGCGAAAACTACCAGTGTTAAGGATCTGAAAAGGCCTGAAATGATGCAAGACCAATTTTGGCTGAACTTCACTAGTACTGAGCCTAGTCAAGCGTTTTTTTTTTGTCCTGCGAGTGCTTTTACTGTAAATGCTGAGCATGAAAACAGACGAAAACAAGCCGCAATAAAATGAACGAGAAAAACAACCAAAGACAGAATGAGCAAAGAGGGGCCATAATTGCTTTTGTATGCCTGCTTCTATATATAATACATACATACAATGCATGTATTTGTGTGTACTGGTCTGAATCAAACTGGTTTTGGTTTGTCTGAATGTGAAACCACGACATTGTCCTTAAAATGCCTTCTCATTGTATACAAGCAAGAGTCAGTAATGTATAGTTTTTCTCGAACATGGGGTCACGGTAGCACAAAGTTTTAAAACAGTTGTGACGACATCTTTCAATATTTAATACAATGTAAGTGGCCGTAGAATAGATCATGAATTCTCGTTTAATTACATGTGAGCTCCCTTTTTATACTTTTAAATTGCAAAAGAATAGATTTACATGAAAAACTAAGTGCGGGGGATCTAAAAATCAATGTCGTGTGCAAGAAAAGGTCAAGCAAGTTTGAAATATTTGTGTGTTTGTGTGCGTGTGACTTGTAGGCCCAGTGGAGAGCTGGTGATTTGTGTGATCCTTATATGACAATAATTCTCTCATAAAACTCTGGATACAAGTTCGTGTGCACACTCCCACGAGTCAGATGCCAGGTTCAAGATCAATAAATGTCAACGCTGAATATCCTTTCAAGATGAAAACAGTAGTAGGTCACTAGTTTGTGGGCGTGCATGGGTGTGTGTGTGTGTTCTGTTGCATCTTTACTCATCAAGAATTACGCTCTGAGATACAGTAAATGACTAAGAATGGCACAAACATCACTCTGCTCATTACTCAGGGGTTGTAAGAAAAGTCACAAATGACAAAGTAGTTTTCAAAAGCTCATATTCTACGGTTTGCTGTCTCATTTGTTGGCTACAACTTCTCTCTTTTTTTTCTAACTTTTAACTCCCAGGTGAGAATGACTAACGTCCTCGTGCTAAAGTCATAATTTCCTGATTTTTTTTTTTTTTCTTTGTGAAACGCAGAGGTTAGAGGGTTCAAGTACTAATTTTAAAATGAACCGACTGTCAAACTAAAACTGCTTTGTCCAATATTTTGACCATAGACCCAGGACACCACGTTCAGTGTAAGGCAGTGATACCGTCACTGAGAGGACTGTCAGCCTCTAGTGGCCTCTGTGCTGCATTCAGCATTTTCACAGCAGGGCAATGATTAGTCACGTTAGCATTATTCACTGTTTTGAAGTTGTTACGATCTGAGGGATTCTGTTGTCACCTTTTCCTTCACTTGGATTAAAAACTTTTTGATTCCACGCAGCAGAAGCACAAAAAATAAATGCATAGATACATAACTTAAAAACAAAAAAAATTGAAAACCAAATATATATTATGAGCATCTACTATATTCAAACAGAACATGGACATTTTTTTTGACATTTTATAGACTAAACAACTGATTAATCAAGAAAATAATCTGCTGATAAAACAATGAGGAAATAATTGTGAATTGCAGTCCTGCTGAATGCTTAATACTGTATGTCAGTTTAAAGAGATAGTATAAAGTGAATTGGCAGTGAAACGGTCACAAGGAGACAAGAAAGCTGCAATAAAAAATGCAAATACAACAACTGTGACTGTCTTGTTTCTTTAGCTAGCAGCTTAAACAGTTATAGCTACAGTTATTGCACTTGTAGCAGCAGAGCCGAAGTGCAAGGCGGTAGTGGCGAAGGTCACTGTTGGCAGCGTGGATGTACATCAGTGGACGCTTTGTTCCGCTGCAAACAGCGGGGACCCGACGGTCTTAACAGCGGCAGGCACAAAAGATAAATGACAAAATCTAGACTTTAGTCTTGTAAAGTAATACACACGCCATGATCGCTGTGCATTACTGTCACTAAATATGAGTATCTACCTTGCAGCGGTTTATAAAATCGGGACGTAAATCCACAGTGGTCGTGTCATTTAAGGTATTTTACTTGATGAGAGTACGTGTGGCTAATAAGTCCGACTTTCATTTTGGTGATTCTTGTAAATCTTTTTTTTTCTGAACATCTTTGATGTTTCTTGTAAATCCTTTCAGAAATTCTCATTTTCCATGCAGATCTTGGTACCAGACAGCAGAAAGATAAGTTTACAGCCTCCAAAGTCTCACCTTCTTCTGCCTCTCAATTCTAACCACACAGTTTCAACTGCATGTCAGGTTACCTTGTCTAAATGTGAGATGACTGTCATCGGCTCTTTCCATTCTTCTTCTTCTTGATCTTGAAAAACAAACGGCATGATGCCAGGGTGAGGGGAGGGCATGCAGAGAAAAACAGCAGGGCTCATGGGAAAGTACAGCAAGCACTTAATCTGGGAATTATTAGCAGAAACAAATCCACCAAATAAAGGAATAGTAATTATCTCCACCATGGAATCGTTTGTTGATGAAAACGACATATTGGAAAGGTCAGCACCGATAGAAATACTGATGTTTCAAAGTACAACATGAAGCTGCTTTCAAGTAGCCTGCAGGTAGAGGATGTTTTTCCGTTGAGATGTTGATGGACACAGTAAGAGTATGTCCACATCAAGCGGCCCAAATTTAGTGGCTGGAGGCGGGAGAAGCACTCTCGTCCTTTACTTACGTAAAAGTACCAATACCCTGAAAATAGAAAATTGCAAGTAAAGATTCTGCATTCAAAATCATAAATTAAGCACAAGTGTTTTCCACCAAATGTACATAAAGTATCAATGTGACAGCAGCATTTTAATGTTGTAGCTTCCGAACTGGCTTCAACCGGACACTGTTTTGTAAGCTGCCACAAGCCAGAACGGTTGAGAACCACTGGTTTAATCTTTTAGCTGTATTTTCTATTTTATAAATCTTAATCTAACAAGTAACTAGTAGCGGTCAGAGGAACGTAGTGGAGTAAAAACTACAATATTACTCCCTGAAATGTAGTGGAGTACAAGTATAAAGTTGCACAAAACGTAAATACTCGAGTATAGTACAAGTGCGTCAAAATTGTACTCAAGCACAGTACCTTCAGTAAATTTACTCAGTTACTTAGGTACCACTACTGTGTGTGAATAGTTGTTGTAATAAGCCTTTTACCTATAGCCATGCGAAACTTCGAAGCCTGCTGGGGTTTTTTTTAGTTTTTTTTTAGGGAGCTTTCAAGTCCACCAACAGCAAGCGAGCTCAAGCTTTTGTTGTTGCCATTTGTGCGCCACGCGTGCCGTAGACGTGTACCTGAGATATCGTTGCTCGTGGACCGTTTGGCTCTCAAGCTGTCGAGTAGCCTCACAGCTTGAGGGAAGAAGCTCTTGCGCACCGCCTGTCAGCGGAGGTCTTGATGCTGCGGTACCCCGATGACCTCCCTGAACATTTCACTGCAGGGCAAGATTAAGTCGATGTCCCCTCACCTGCTTTTATTCGAGGCTAAATTTCTGGCAACGAAGCACTGACATCTGTTGACAGTGCCGGGTTTCCTACTAAATACTTTTTTAATTGAGGATACAATCTGATTTTGTTATAACGTCCCCAAAATTCCCTTATTCCTTATCAGCTCTGTTGATGTTATGAAATACAACTGATGGGTTTTAAAACATCAGAACAACATCTTTTGCGATTTGAGTGTACACTTTGTTAAAGAATTTCACTCCTTTTTACAGCCAGCAATGCAGCTCCTTCTTAATGTCTTTGAAATCATACAAATACAGGACAAAAAAAAAAAAACCCCAGTTGAAATTCTTGCACATTTGAAAACGTATTGTACTATTAGCAGTAAAATGTACCAAAAGTCATTGTGATCAATAGTTGTTTTCAGTGTATTTACACTGATTAAGCTGCATTGTGAGAGGTATTTTGAGATTCTGTGCACAGCTTAAACTCCAGCAGTGCATCATGTTTTATCAGCATTTTAGCTCTGATATGGAGACCCGGTGCATTCTGGGATAGAGCCCCCCCCACCCACCCCCCACTTTCCAGGAAACTCTGGCAGTGTTTCGACTGTGTTTCCCCTTCAACACAGCATTAATCAGTCATCGTGTGCGGAGTGTTTACCTGGCTGGGAGCGGACCTCATTGTGTGGGTGTTTTAAGAAACTGAAACCAAGGCAAGGTGACTGACAGTAATATGAATATGTCATGATACTCGGTAAATGTCACTGCGTGCGTGCGTGTGCGTGCGTGCGTGCGTGTGCGTGTGTGTGTGTGTGTGTGTGTGTGTGTGTGTGTGTGCGCGCGCCTGTGTGTTTCCAAGGCAGAAAGAAAGGAGGAAGAGGAGAATGAATGAGACAGAGGCTGATGTAGTTCACTCGCCTTTCCACTAGAGGACGACTCCTTCCCACAGAAAACAGTCCGGGCCTCCGACAGTGATTTTTCTCTGCTGCAGTGCCTCGAGTTTCCCTGCGTCTCCAACGCCTCTCTATCAACTCAATACTTTATTTTCGACGCCTTTTTTTTTTTTTTTTTTTCTTTTCTTTTTTTTGTCTTGTTGTTGTGACATTTCGATCTAACACCAGCATCGACCACAACTCTGCTTGACATTATTGACACCGAGTCCGTGTCGCAGGCAGGTTTTATTAATCTCCTCAGCCGGACGGGTTTGCACGGCGGCGGTCGGGGCGGGAACCGCACTTTACATCCCAATAATCGCTGCAATACACCAACGGTATCACCTTAACTTCTGATGGTGTAGCTGTGGCGCCCAGCCCTCAGCTTAAAGTCACTCCACACAGCTTTATTTATTTTTTTTTTTACAGCTTTACGAAATGTTCCTTCCCCCGGGTGATCTCCAGCAATATTCCCCACACACGGAATTACAACTCTGTTTTGTTTTTGACAGGTAAGTATGCTGCTCTGCTGTTTCTCCCAGAAACGTCTCCCAATAAAATCCCACAATTATTTTCGCCGTTTTAAAACACTCGCCTAATAATGGGAACTCGTTCCCGGACCGGGGCCCTCTTTCCTCCACCGTGTAGCCCACAGTGTCTGTCGGGGGAAACGCGCTCATTTTCTCGCCTGTTCATTTTTCTTACCGGGATTTCAGGACGACTGCGGCTCAGAAGGGATTTTTACCAAAACGAAAAAAACAAAAAAGCCCACGAGTTTTTCCACATGGGTTCATTAAAAAAGCGTTTGGACCAAACGCTGCGTACTCTCAAGAGAAATATATCACCACGAGTATGAAATAAATACATGCCCCCTTTTTCCCTTTTGTTTTGTGTGTGATTTTTTATTTACACAGTCTAATAAAAAATGTGGCGATGAGAGATGTTTGTCACTCGCAGCAGACGTGTGTGGGGGTCCGGGAGAAGACGTCAGGAAAAAATACGTTCAGGACTCAGCTCCGCATTTTACAGTCAAAGTGTTGAAGCGCGTCCGGACTTCGGAAGATTTCACACACACACACAAAAAAAAAAAAAAAGCCGCGTGTAGTTTCTGTATTTTGATTTTCTGCAGCTTCAGGACGCGGACTCAAGATTCGACGAGAAATAATACTTGATCGCGTCCGGACCCAGTTGGTGCCGAGACTTGATGGTCTGCAAAACTCAAAGCATGTCGGGCATAAAGCGTTTTTTGAAAAAAAAAAAAAAAAAAAAGACAGAGAATAAAATGCTATAAAGTCCAAACGTGCCCCCTGGTTTTTAACTCTTGGCCATTTCACCTCTTGTATCCAGTTCGATTCTTTCGCTGCTTCACTTCGTGGGTTTTTGTTTTTGTTTTTGTTTTTGTTTTTTGTTTTTGCGGCGAGTCCGCCTTTTCACGCAGTTTTTTTTTTTTTGCGGCATTAATCTCCTTATTAACGTAGTTATCAGCCTGCTACTTTATAATCTAATGTATCTTTTCACAATAGCCTATTGCGTAACTAGAAGAAGAAAAGTCGGCAGATGTTCGTTTTGTTCATCAATTTAAAAAAAATAATACTAATAATAATAATAATCCCAAACCAGAGGAATTCAATAAGTCCTAATTAAAACAGCAATTAATGTATTTTTCATAACTACAAACTGTTTAGTTCTTAGGAAAAAACGAAACAAACCTGTGATTTGATTAAAAAAAACAACCAGACAAAAGCCAACCTATCACGGCTGCCTTTGCACGACGTGAGACTATCCATCTATCGATAATGTTGATAAGTACAACATCCCTCTGTAAACAACAAAAACAAGAACCGATAATCAAAATGTCAAAGCCTGATAAACTTCCTGTGTGATGAGAAGGCAGACATTTGACATTTTGGGTTTGTTTTTCCTTCTCACACTTTCTCTCTCTCGCTCAAACACACACACACACACACACCCGAGAGGAAATTCAGTCAATTCACACAAGCAGGAATCCATGATGAACTTGTTGTTTAAAATATTTAAAGACATCTAGAAGCTTTCTTAATGACGCTGCTACTCCAGTACTGCGGTGTCTAAAAATAGAAATGCCTTTACATTTCTTAAATGTATTTATTTTTTTCTGCCGTGACTTTATTTTTTCGACTTTTTATTTTCTTTTAAATATGACACAATTATTTAATCTGTCTTTGGAAACAAAAATTGTTAAAGTGTCTAGTAGCATTATTATTATTTAGGAAACTCAATGATCAATAATCCATTTTCTATTTGAGGAGATCGGCATTTACCTTTTTCAGTAACATCTAGATCATCTTCTTTTTTTTTGTGTGTCTTTTTCTGTACACTTAACCTTGAACTTTGCAGTACACGGGGCTAAACTTATTTCTAAGAGCCAATAGGGTCAGAGAAAACCTTTCATCTGAAAGCCTCTTATTCAGTGTCTGATCCGAGCCTCTCTACAGTGACACAAAAATACGGCTGTAAAATCCAAAAACAGACTTAAACAAGCTCAAACAAAGCACCCAGCTGTGAAATCGGCTCCATTGTTTGAATTTCATTTTCTTTGAACTTTGAATATATAAAGTTTCACATCTTTATTCTTGTGCGAGTGTGTTTGTGTGTTTCTGAGTCACCTGCGGTTGTGAGGAAGATGATATTCACCCCACTGGTGTCTCTCACTCTATGTCAGCGTAAAATGGATATTAGAACTGCTAAAGGTTGAATGATATCTTACTGCAGGGTGCACATTTGAGACATTTAATGTGCAGGTAGGAGGTGGACCGTTTGCTTTTGTTTCACATTGTGACTGCAGTGTGAGGCTCGGCAGCCTGAGCGAACAGCCGCTTTAACTGTAAACCAGACAATACAAATATGTTAAGTGTGTAGTGGAAAATGAAGCAATGAAGCAGGCTGAACTACAAATCGCAAAACAGCAAACTGAAAATGTAGCATCATTTCAGGAAAACATTGATATGTTCTTTTCCCCAGTGAAAGATCCTAAATCTTTATGTAACCTCTTCCTGCTGTTTCATGAGATGATGTATATCATGAGTTTACACGACGAGTTCGGTTACGAGTTTAACCTCCACAAAGTCCCTCGATAGACATCAGTACACTTGGTATCGTAATTCAGTCGAAACAGTCAACAACACATGCACTGTTTTTTCAGTCTAAGGCAAGACAACATGCAGGAAAAAAAAAAAAAAAAAGCAGAAGAAGATTTTCAGCCTTCAGATTTTTTGTGTGCATAAAGCTCTAAAGCTGCTCTGGCCGCCAGTGCTCACAAAATGTCAGCAGTGCGTTTAGGGTGTCGGAGACTTAATGGCTAAATTCATGTTTTTGAGGGAGAAGTAACCGAGGCACTTAGATAAGCTGTTATCGTACATGTCGGAAAATGTTCTCTGCCAGGGTTAAGTCTGTCTTCAAACTGATCAGGTAGATGTCGATTTTTTTTTTTTTTTTCCTCTCATTTGAGTGTAACATTTTGCTCGTAGAAACCCAAGCCCGGTGTGAGTTGCTGTGGATACAAGTGTCAACATCTTCTTAAGGCTCCCCCTCCTGAAACGTGTTAAGACATAGGAACGCACTCTGCTTTGATTAAATAGTGTGAGTGATGTTACCACAACATAGTTCAATTACCTATTTAAAAAAAATTCTTAAAATTGCATCTGCTCCTTGTCTCTCATTGTAGAGAGAAAAAAAAAAAAAAATCCAGACTCTGTGAATATCCAGATACTGTTCAATTCAAAGGTTCCACTACTGGACACAAGATGTCTCTTCCTTCACTGAAAAGTCCCGTCTCAGTGTATGGATACCAAAGGGCTTTAAGTTTCCAAATCAGTTTTGTCATTTGCGTCCCGGGGCCACAATTGGCCTCCAAACCAGTTGTGAAATCAAGCGTGTGCCTACATGTCTCGAACTCGGATTCGAGCTGAGCACAGGGAAAGCGGATTAATGTGAAAGCAGCCTCTGCTTATTATACATCATTCAGTCAATTAACAACAAGCAAGGCATGTTTTTGCCTGGAGGAGGGGCTTCGAGTATAAAAACTGCTTCTTTTTTTTTAAAATTATTGTTCTTTATCCCAAAGTAAAGCAGAAAATATCTGGCGGTGGTACTGGAGGGAATAGTGAATGGTCATTTATTCAGATGCAGCTCAGCTGGCAGCTTCTTTATCTCCTGTTGATTGCCCTGGTCCCGTCACAGATTTACAAGAAGTGTCTCTCCCCGACTGAAGTTCATGCTTGCTGTAAATTCACCTGATATCAGATAAACATCAAGTGAAACTGCAAAATAAATACAGCACTTTCATTCAAATCATTTTCATCTAATGGGGGGGGGGGGGAAGTGACACCTGCTTCTATGAAAAGCACTGTGGGCATCAAAGAAAAGCCTGTTATACTGTTGTGGTTATGAGCTCCTCCGTGTTAATGATAATACAGCAACGTGATTTCGTAGAAGTGAAAGACATTGGGCAGACGTAGAACACAAATCTGACATTAGAACTGCTCTGTTTAGCTCATGTATGCCCCCCCCCCGGATTTAAGCCTACAGTGTTGATTATAACAGTGTACTCCACAAGATTTATAACAGTGATATGTTTTTTTCCATTGTTATAGCTCTGATCCTGAGACATTGTTAGGGGGCATTTGTATCCATATTAAATTAACAGTGCGGGACTCATGGCCCTTTTTTACCCCCGGGGGAAACAGTGTGTATATTTATATTTAAAAGAAAAGGAAAAAAGGCTACAGTTTATACATGTTTCTTTGTTTGTGAATGTAAACGTCCGCAAATTAAAGTTGAGCGTCGGCACTTTAACCTTGTTGCCGCTGGTTCATTTCAGATCTAATGTAATTCGGTGCGGAGCCAAAACAAAACCGTCCAAACACTTAGACTGAAATGTGCATGCGAGGGCACGAGGAATCACCTGCCTGCTGCTGTAGTTTTGCTTCGATGTTCTTACAGTTGTTCCTTCTTGTAGTTCTTTGCTCTAGAAATTGAAACTTATGCTGCTGTTTCATTAAGGTTTTCTGCTCATGATAAGGAATTCAGCGGATCATATCTCTCTGCAGTTGCTGATGCACCAGGCTTATGGGAGAGAATTGCGCCAGTGCAGATCAAACGTGATTTTAACTTGGCAAAAACAGTTACCGTTCCTATTTAAGGAAGCTGACGATCGATTATTTATTTATTTGTATAATGGACCTAGTGTATAAATGTCTGTGAAGATTCTCAGTCATCCAGGTCATGGTTATCCAAGAAGAGAGGAATCGAGGGCAGCTGGACTTGCTTGTAGGTGGGTGACAAACACAGATAAGATATTTATCCCCCACCTACAATGCAGTCCTTTCATCCCTTCCCGGGGGATTTAACAACCATTCACGCTTGGCCTCATTTGACTCCAGCGACTCTAATGACTGTCGTTACAACAGCCAGGAGCTCTAGCAAACCAAGTGACATCAGTGGCCTTGATAAGGACCCCACAGAGGTTAAATAGCATTCCGTGGGGGACCCCCTCCCCCCCACCCACCACCACCACCACCACCAGTCGCTGAGAACTGAAGAAGCCTCTGGGGTAAGAGGTGGAATGTCAGCATCTACAACCAAGTCCAGTGTCCCCCGATTCAACTCTTCTTAGATGACCTAGTGTATAAATCTGCAGTCACATGCGCCCTTTCTTGAACTTTGTATTAAAGGGCCTCGATCTGAGGAGAAAGACAAGATGAAAATAGGTAAGAGAATAGCTTTAACTTAACTCCTCCTAGTCAGCATCTGTGTTACGCTTCTCTACAGCGACAGAACAATATGAATGGATAATCACTTCTTTAAATGTTTTTTGTTTTAAATTTAACCAGGCTGTGAAATCGACTTCAAAACCAAGTGTCTTTGCAGACGTAAAGCAGAGAAATACAAACCTACAGATGAAAACTTAACAACTGATTTAAGTCTGGCAATGATTTTTATTTCCTCATCCATACACTGAAACTGCGGTAGCAATTGAATGCCTTTAACCCCCCCCCACAGACCCACATTGAAAATGCATGTTGCATGGCCAGGCTGTTCAAAATGGCAGCGCTCAATCTGAGGTCAAATCCCAGTGTTCCCAAAGAAAGCGAATCCTCTGTGTTTATTTAACTGAATTATAAGGAAATGTGTATGACATGATGCACAAAACGTCAGTAACATTTCCATGCTCAGGATTTTAGCATTTCAGTATCAGCATCATACACTGTCATTCATTTTGGTGAATCATTTCTCCATCTGAAATCTGCTTGAGGAGACAACCTTTTGGGGGGGGAGGGGTCAAGAAACAAAAGTGAACTAACTTTTATGAGTTTGGCCCGAACATCTGAAGACTGGCAAAGCGGATTTATCTCCGTCTGTCTGGTGTGAATGCTGACACGTTGGCAGTCAGTAGGTTACGTAAGGCCTCCATGCGAGATGATGTTGAATCAATAACAGCATTAAAAAACACACATCGCCGTCCCAGTATTTACATCCGTCCGAGATGTAGTTGCCCTAAAGTAACTAGGTCAGTCAGTATAGCTGAACTGCAGAGGACGTGTTTGCCTGTGAGGGCCTCGGTCGGGGTTGAAACCCCAGCGTAATTAAATGTAGGCACCGTTCGTATCATAGGAGGAGGTTTCCGTGTTTTTCACTGCGGGCTGAAACCCAACGTTTGCGTCCACTTGCTGCTGTTGTGAGGCTTCATAAGGAAATCAGGCAAGGATCCCGCGGTAGAGCATGCCAGCTATGGAAATGAGAGATTATTATCATTAAGTCACCCTATCCCACTCACAGCACACATCCACGCACACCTACACGCCCATATCTGCTAACGCCCTCATACTGGCTCACGCAGGTAAACACTCACATACTTGCTTTCTGAGTCTGCTTCTGTCAGCAGGCACTTTTACGTCTGCCTCTTGTAAACATGTTTGTCCAAGTGTACGATGTGTCACTTGTGTTTCCTTGAGACATCTGGCAGCCTGGGATCTTACCGGGTCACCTGGCCAGATATTACAAGTCTGCTGTGTGTACTACGTTTAGCCTTTTGTGCCCCCCCCCCCCGTGGTTTTGGTCTTTTTAAGAGCACCTACTGTCAACATCACTCTTCCTCTCCAGTGTGTCCTGGTGAAGAAATGCAGATAAGGAAAGGCATATTTATTTTTAGAGCACATTTTGTACACAAAGGCGATTCAAAGTGCTGTTGTAAATTCCAACACATTGGAAACAACTATAATAATAAGGACTATAATTACTCTTAACATTACCCTAAAGACTACTGTTTTAGCAGCTACTTTTACATCTACTATTTATTATTGTTGTTATTATTATTAAACGGGACTGGAGACATATGGAGACAGTAGCATTTGTTTTCCTTGCTTTGTTTTTGTTTTCTCTTGCCTCTGTTTATGTCTCATGTCGGCTGGACTCCTTTTAGTGTGACACATGACACACAACTTCCATTCACTAGAGAGCTGTCACTAACGTTTATTTTCATTGTTGATTAATGATTTTGCCCTTACAATGTCGTGAAATTGTGTAAAATGCCCGTTATAATTTTCCAAAGCTCAAGGTGCTGTACTTACATTGCTTATTTGGTCGTACCAACAGTTCAACGCCCAAGGATGTGATATAAAAGGGAGAAAATGCACGGATCTGCTGACTGTGACTGCGGATGCGAATAGTAGAACTTCTGTTTGTACTGCATGTAGTGTCTGAACACACTGATGTATTCGCACATTTGTGGCGCATTCGGCCATAAGTTTTGGGCTTCATGTGGACGGTGGACAGACACGGGCATGTGATGAACTTTACTTCACACGGACCCTTGCTGACCCACACATCCACATGGATTCAGAAAGTATTACTTGAGTTTAAGCTCCTGTAGTCTCTGACAAGTCAGATTTTTGATATTTTACCATTACTATTTTTGGTAAAACTGGCTACAAAGAGAAACTGGATCGGACAGCCAGCTTGATCCGGCTGTTTAGCCGAGTCAGTCAATTCACTGATTAAAAATCTACCTCAGTTGCTGGTCAGAGAAGCTGCACCAACTTGACCAGTTTATTATGGTCATGCCCTGAACATAATTGCTGGTTTGGGCGGTCACCAGCTCCGCAAAATACAATATTTTGAGCACATGTTCGTCGTGTGTGGTAAACCAGCGTTTGCCTCATTTGTCATCTAACTAGCATCATTCAGTTCCTGACCAACAGAAGCCCGGTTGTTCCCATCAGCAGGACCGCTTTGTTTTAAGGACTGAGGTCATATTTTCTGTATTTTTTTCTGTGGGTATTTAACAGGGTGATTTTTTAGTTTTGTAGTGAGTCACTATGTCTGAATTTCACTCCTTTTACGACAAATAAGAGAGTGCGTTTAATAGATAATAAGGATTGTTTTTCTCCACCATGTTTTTATGGCTGGCAGCGTAGAAAAGGCTTTGAAACTGTGTTTGCATCTCCGGGTCTGGAAATATAACTATACCGCTGTTTTATGAGCCGTACAGAAATACGGTGGCAAGAAAACGTGAGTGAAATCTTTGGAGTGACCTGCATTCATGTGTAAATTTGTCTCAAAATATGACATTATCTTCATTAACGTTACAGTCATGAACATTTGATTCTGAAAATTGAAGCCATTCTGTAGTAGATTTACATCAAACAAAATCCGCCTTTTGGAGGGGCCCGCCTTCACTGCTCGCCTCTTATCTGATCTGCCTCTCACTGACTTGAAGCCGTGTCATTATTAAAGCAGAACTGACTCCTCTGCCTGAACTCGACTTTCCCAGTAGTTTTCTACCATATTCCTCAATTCTGACCAAAATTACTTCAGCTGCATACTCATGTCCTACCTGCCTGGGTGCAGCTCTACAGTAAGCCGTAAAAAAAAAAAAAAAAGGATCGAAAACATGTTTTTGGTAATTAAGTAAAACTGAAATCACAAAGGTCGTTCCTTTTTCAGCGGTCATAGTTATTGTTAAATGTGTTCTTTATCAAGTTGGGTGGTGCAGCAGGACAGCGACCCTAAACATCAAAGTAAATCTACTACGGAATGACTTCAAACAAAGAAAATCTGCCTTTTTGGAGCGGTTCAGTCAGAGCCCAGACCTTAACCCGGTAGAGATGCTGTGGAATGAGCTCACATTAGACATCCTAAGAATATGGCTGAGCTGAAGCAGCTCTGTGAGGAAGAATGTACCAACATTCCTCCTGAACGTTGGGCAGGTCTGATCCACGGCTACAGAACACAGCACTTGTATTAGGTTACTGCTGCCGTTTATTAAATTCAAAGGTTTACTTACTTTTTCTTCCAGCACTGTGAACGGTTAATGGGTGTGTTCAATAAAGATACTAAAGATTATAATTGTTTGTGTGTTTTTAGCTTGAGCAAATTGCACTTGTCTATACTTGTGACTTAGATGAAGATCAGATCACATTTTGTGGCCAGTTAACAGAGGAAAACGTAATTCACATACCTGTTATTTTCAGAGGAATTTCCTTAAAACAGCAGCCATATTTAAATAAAAGTCGAATAAAATATAACTAAACAGGTAACTCAATAAATAAAATAGGAGGAAAAAAACAGAATAATTACAAACAGATGTAGGCACTCTCATGTTGGTGCCCATCAGAAATGGACTCAGAACCATCTGCGCACCAGCAGACAACTTGTGGCTGTTTTTTCAGCTGAGATACACATGCATGGAGGAGGATTTGTATAGTTGCAGCCACATGCAATGGCAAGAGCAGCACAGTGACTTTCTGCCAGTCACTACAGTAAAACAGGTGAAATAGTAACCACCTGGCTGAGCTCTTCTGTCAGAAATGGCACTCTCCTCTCAGCAGTTTGATGCATTTCCTGATGTTCAACGTGTTGTTGTTGTTAGCATGGCATTTAGAGCAGATGAGCATGACCTTTGAACCTTAACATTAAGAGAAAAACTAATTTGAATCTTGCACCCAGCTGTAAATAGCAGGTACATCACCCTGTTACTGTATGTGCAAGAGTCTAAAAATATGCAGTTTTGAAAAAAAAAAGAAATGTACAGGAGTGTGTGACTTCCATCTTACAGAAAAACGGAGAGAGACAGTGAGTGTATGAGCTGAACTCTGTGCAGAGGGTGTGTTTTGTTGACTTTGTCGTCTGCACATAATGGCTGAACATATAACAAAAGGATACCTGAAACCATTTGTTATGCCCTCCATTCTTGATATATTTTAGGTAAAAGTGAATTATGTGCTTGATTTATTTTCCATTTTTAAAAATGTCTCTTATTTTTTCTAAACTTTTGGCTTTGTTGGCAGGTGCACAAAACAGCTGCTCCTGTGTGCTGTTATTTGTCAGATAGTGTATACTGGCTTGTGAGTTACTCAGATACAGTATGTTTACAAGACAGTGATTGTGATAAAATAAACCGTGTTGTGTGTAGTTTAGTTCGGTGGATATTATTCAGCTGAGGTCCAAAGGTAATTTTTGTTAGAATAATCTACCACTTATTTTCTTAAATAATTGGTTTGCTTTTCTATAAAATTTCCTGAAAATAGTGTAAAATGTCCAAATTGACTTCATTAGATTGATTGTTTTGTTGGACTGGCCCAGCAGCCCAAAACCAAACTATATTCAATTTAGGATCAAAGAAAACCTCCAAATATTCCCATTTGGAACCAGAACTGAAGCCTAAACCGAGGGATCTAGCTTAAAAAATTACAGTCACGACCAATGTGCTAGGGAAATAGTTTCCGTCCACGGACTAATTGATGAATTGTTTCAGCCCTACAATCCGCTGTTCACAAATATTGTCGTCAAGAGATGAGAAACCTTCACGTGGTGCTACACCACTGAAAATCTGCAGAGAAAAGAGAGATATGGAGAAAAATGAAAGAGACTGAAAATAAGGGGAAAACAAAAGTCACATTAAGTGTTGAGAGTTCAGGTGAGAGGAGTGTGTGGGCTTTGTTTGGCTCCACAGGTGGCACACAAACACACACACCACCACTCACACAAAATGTTAAATGTCAGCATGCAGCAATACCGTTGCCTTCTGTTAAACACATCTCCCTGAATAGTAAAGCATTGCCTGAAACCCACAAACCTTTTCTCGGTTTTGTTTTTCAGAAGTTGACAAGATTTAAAAAAAAAACAACAAAACAATCGTTTCACCTTGAAACTGGCTAAATATGGTATGTTTTGAGCCAAGACATATACATTCCTGGAACACACGCAGTATCCCCGATGCTCATCACCTGTTTGTTTATCAGAAGCAGTTGGTTTATGATGGATTCCCCTATCACGGGCTTGCCAGTTCCTGTCTACCGGTCACACTGCGCTGTGTGAGGAAACAATCCGCTAATTTGAGGTAGAGAGATCATGTGCCGGGTGATCACAGGCAACCTGCTTTACCGCCCGCTCCTTATCTGATCTGACTCTGTGATCTGAAGCTGTGTCATTATTAGAACAGAACTCTTGACTCCTCTAGCTGAACTGGGCTCTCCAATTATTTTCTATCATCTTCATCAGTTCTGAGCGAAATTATTTCGGCTGCGTGCTGTTGTCTTACCGGCTCTGCAATTTAAAAAAAACAAAAAAAACCCCATCTGAAACATGTTTTCGGTATTTAAGTAAAACGGAAATCGCATAGGTTGTTCCTTTTTCAGTGGTCAAAAACCATGCCAGTTATTTTTAAATGCTTTGTTTGGCTTTTTTCCTTTCAACAATAGAAAAAAAAAAAAAAAAAAAAGACATAAATTGCAATTGGTCGGGATGACATGTTTCTCGATATTAGTTTACTGCAGATGCATTGTACCCATTGGCCCGCAAGTGACCAGGAAATTGCGATAAAGAAATGCCAAGTATTCCGTATGTTTGAGGTGGTTTAGAAACAGCGATGCCTGGACATAGTTTGTTCACCAGAGAGCTTTAAAATGCCTGACTCAGTGCATATCTTGGTCACAATTTCACAAAACAAAATTGAAGGGCTAAAGCAGCAGTCCACAAAGTTGCAAATTATACAGCATTTTAGCAAACATTTTATTGTCATTACCTGCTACATGAATGGATTATTTTTGCTGCGTAGTTTCATAAACAACTGATATTTCCACAATGGGGGGGTCTACTTCTCTCGAACTGG
Organism: Xiphias gladius; assembly: GCF_016859285.1. Lineage (NCBI taxonomy): Eukaryota > Metazoa > Chordata > Actinopteri > Istiophoriformes > Xiphiidae > Xiphias > Xiphias gladius. The sequence goes on along the minus strand of NC_053410.1, from coordinate 7,309,645 downwards.
CTGGATGCGGGGGAGCTTCGTGAGTTCACGGGTCGAAGTCTGACCAGATCTGACCCACGCGGCCGGAGGCGAATACATCTCACCCCGTACCTCACATAAATGAGTGGGCAACAAAACCCGCTCTATTGGCACCTCTATGCCTCTGGATGGGCGATCCAGCAGGACCGATTACGCTAATCGATCTACGCTCAGCTGTCAGTTTATTAGGAACCCCTAGTTAAAACTAGTGCAGTCTGATACGTTAAGACTGATAAGACTGTAAATCCCACCTTCATGAATAGAGAAAGGTCTTTCTGTAATCTAGCCTACTGTCACTGATATAAATGGGGCGGACAAAATAACGGAAACTCCCGTCACTATGATGCGATACAGTTCAACAGCAGCCTCCGAAATGACCACTGAGTCGAACCAACGCCTCTAGAAGACGGTTTCAACAAACTCTGAACATCGTAGCCTTCATGAAGCTAGGATTTACGGCAGGACTGTTGTATTAGGCTGCATTACTTTTCCAAGGTGCACCTAATAAACTAGCAACTGAGTATATTTAATGCGCTACAGCTGGCCAGCTAGTTAGCTATCTAATTAGCCTGCAAACTGACATTAGCCAGCGTTTGTTTGGTCGCAGACAGCTCGTGTGGATTGTTGTTCAGAGTCTGTGCGTTTTGTATGACGTCAGTGTCACTGTGACGGAACAGTGACGTTACTGTTTTATGCAAATACAGTTTGAAGTGACATTTGATAGACCCTACGTACAGACTTTTGTTTATTTATTTTTGAATTTTTATTCATGGAGGGAACAGGACATTAAACTGATCTGTATGCCGTAGCAGACCAAATAACATGAGGTTTCATTCCACTGGACCTGCCATCTTGATTTATTGTTGCGCTGCGTCAAATTGCAGAGGAAGCTGCCAGCTGGCAAAAACAAAACCAAAAAGAGCTAAAGCAGTGACTAAGATGGCATCAACAATTTGAGAAGGGTTTGAGAAGGGTTTAGATCCTTTTTTATTATTTTTACTGTCATGAATCATCATTGAGTTTGAAAAGACATGCTTTGTCCATTGCCTGCAAGGACCGTACTGGGGCGCTGCAACCATGCTCTACAATAAAGCAGTGTTTTAATCTTCGTAGTCTCACTTGTTTAAAAATGTGCGCTCAGATAATTGGTCTATTGTTGCTGTCTGAAAACTTACCACGAAGCCACCACCGCTTTGGTTTTCATGTTTACATTTCAAGTGAAGGATGGATTGAGGAAAGTCTGTGGCCTTCAAGGCTCAATAAAACTCTTCCAGAAACCCACTGCTTAAAGTCAAAGTTTGGTCAGTCCTGCTCGGTGGTCAAGAGTTTGGTCAGAATTGTTCATTATAGTGGAAGAAGGTACAAAAGCATGGTTCAAGATGAAAATGATCGCAATTATACTTTAAATTTATGGATTCCAGCATTGTGTAAACAGACATCTGGCAGTATTAGCTTATTGATCTTGAAGCTTGTGGAGAGCAGGGAAGTGATGACGAAGGTCAAAATGAAAGTCTTTTTTTAAGAAATGACCATGCAAAGGAAAACAATTAGTTTGGATTAGCTCACAGAGAGCCTTTGGCTGATCACCCACTTTCACATTTGCGCAGACTCATCACACTGATTGTCTTTATACAATGCAGCATTATACATGTAAAATGCTCAGGGCTGGTTTGGCACTGTTTCACAGTAATTTCCATTTGTCAAGAAGTTAGCCTATTGTATACAATGGTCTGACAAAAAAAAGAAAAAAAAAAAGGCTTTATGTTATGAAAAGATGACTCTGTACTACATTTCACCGTAGGTTACTGCCAAGACAAAGTACTCCTCGTCATTCAACAATCCGGCAATCTGTCAACACATCCAGTGGTTTTCAACATGCTCAAAGGGAGCCATCAAACCACTGCCAAACCTCAGAGGTGTAAATTGTAACCATTAAAGTATTTAATAAATTATATTTTCTACAGCCTCTGTTCATTCTTTGTCTAAATTTTCCTCCTCATATGAAATTATAGTGATTGTTCCCCAGGAGCTGCAAATGCTGGATCTGATTTTAGTTGGAAATTCATCAGTCGTGACGATAAATGAAAACCAGCAAAGTGAAACATCTCAGTCATTCGTTGTTTCTACTGTGACATCTGAGACGCTGAGATGGGTTAAATAGGGATGTTTGCCGATATTTCAGAGCATTTAGTGAAGCTTGGAGTTGCCAAATCACTTGGGTGTACCCCTGTATATCTCATAGGAAAACCCATAGTACTTCTTTTAAAGTAAAACAAAATGATGCAAACACTGACCGTTTTTCCACTCTGGGAAAATACATTAGGGGAAATGTATAATGTGTTTCCTCAGGTTTGCTTGTTTAAACAAAACAGTGCGCCTGTGTTTTTGACACACTTTTCCCCTCTTGCCTGATTAGAACAGTACAACACACGGGCAACAGCAGCACTAGGTCTCCAACTAGACTTCCCAAGTTTTTCAAGCAAACGAAAAGCTGTAATGGACTGTCTAAGTAACCTTGGTTGGTAACAGTGCTCAGGTGTTGCCTTAGCTTTGTTGTTTTGCACATGCAAATGTTTGAGTCCAGGATAGTTAGCGGTGTGTCCTCACCGTGAGGTCTGTCGCTGTGGAACATCACCCGACAGTGTTGTCACATCCATCACCCCCGCTGCGACAGAGAGGCGCTGATGATCAGCAACTGAGTTTTGTTTTTGGTTTTTTTTAAACTTTTTTTTATTTACCCTGGGAAAGTTAATACGTATGCCCGCTCTTCACTGTCTCTGATAAATCAGTTTGTTGTCAGTTCTTTGTGCCGCTTTGTGTTTGTTCTCAGATGGAGTGGTCATTGAGGATTACAACATAGGAAAATATAATAAATTCAACTTCATTTTGAGAGCTGAGAGCTAAGCTACACCTCTTGCCACATTATCGTTGCACTATAACCACAGTAAAGAACATTTTTTGCCATTGCAATATATCTAATTACTCTTACAGTAGATCACATGAGAGTAATTTTACTGAGCGTGTGTAACATGGCACCTGAAAGATGCGCTCAATATGTACACTAAAAGGAAATGAAAGTGTTTCATCAGTAATGTAAAAAAAAATATAACGACACAACAGAATTCTCCTACCTATCAAATTATTTTTGCCTGTAATTGTGTCCTTAAAATCTTATTTTCTTACAACAGTGCAGTGAGATTATATCAACGGGCTTCTAATGCAAATTAACTTGTTTAAACTATTTTTCTAAAATCAATTAAAAATGTTGTTGACTCGTGTGCATTGACCTGCCTTATTCTTTTCATGAAAAGTTGGTTTCTGTTGGAAACGGTTTGAAATATTCTCACAGCACCGGAAGATTGTCTCACTTGTTTTGAGAAAATACGGTTTTCATGACACAAATGTAGACAGGAATCACTAGAATAGCTGGCAAGTTTTTTTTTTGTTTTTTTTAAAATGAGTACTCACTGTCAATGAGTCTGTGTACCCATGTGTGTTTGTGTCTGTGTGTGAGACCTTTCCCACTTGTGGTTTTCTTGTCCCAGACCGTAGGAGGCCTGCAGTCTTTCACATCAGGACAGCTAGATGTGTGCATGCCACCAACACACGCAGGCAGTTTTGTGATGTAGAAACTGATAAACAGACGCAAACGTTGTTAGGAGAGAGAAAAAAAGTGCTACGGTTGAAGTACACATTGTGAGCCAGACAGTCGGTTTGCCTCCCACTTGGCCAGATAAAAATCAACTTCTCACTGGTAGAAGATGCACCACACTGTTTGTGAATAGAGGCTTTTTTTTTTTTTTTTAAATATTTACAGCCCAGTTTATGATTTAATTTTTCTGCCGTACCTTTTCTATTTCACAGTTGACGTGGTATTTTTGTAGTTATTTATTTATGGATAACTCTGCATAAAGTACCATTGCTGTTTATAGAGTGGAAGGTAAAGAGCAATTAGAGATCTAACTCATAAACCCCCACTAAAGGTCACAGAGTAATTCTTACAACAGTCCTGTATCTGGTTGAGGCCAGCTTGAAGTCTCTCTACTCACACTATGCTGCACTGGATAAAACACTCACTGGGCTAAATTTTTAAAATGTACACTGGATACTAAAACGTTCAAGTCAGATTTTAAAGAACAAGGATGCAGATATTCTATATTTTTCTTTCTAACTTTTGCTGTTCTGAGAAATTACCTGTCTTGCAGAGATTATGTTCATATCGTACTAAATCGTTTTTCCCAATTATGCTGTGGTGACGAACGTAATTGTTGTTAGGATTATGTTTAGAGGCCACTTTTTTTTTTTTTTTTTTTTTTTTTTGATTGATTACATCGATGTAGCGCACCAGAGTTGCAAGGAGAGGTAGTTGGAGTGGATGGTGGGTGCACAAAAGCGCAGGACTGTTACACCGGAGTTCAGGGTTCACATCCCGACTCCCGCCTGTGGTTGGGTTTAGGCAACAAGTTGTCGCAGTTGTCATTTTCCTGTCCAGCGCCCACGTTGTTTAAGTAGCAAACGCACTTGCGCCCATCTGAGTGCCCATGGGAATGTTGCTCTTAAAATGATGTGTGGTCAGGTGCATTGTTGGAGCGTTGCTGTCTTGACGCAGCAGAAAGCAAGTAAAGGGAGATGGCACTCTGACTGGTTTATTGCATGTTACGCCAAAAACACGCCCACGATTAATTAAGAGACTAAGCACGACCATTTTGAACCATGCGCCCGGCGCTGCAACCTTTTTTTTTTGCGCCGTTAAACTGGCAAAAGTGGATTTGGACGGGCCCTAAATGGACTTGCTCCATGCACTTTAGACCTTGCGCTTAGATTGTTAGAACAGAGGCCATTGTGTCTCATGTACCTTTGGACTTTTTATATATTAAACCAGGCCAAATTCTTTCCCTAACCTTAACCAAGTGCTGTGAGTGCATAAACACAACCATAAAAAAGTTCTATAATGTGGGGGGGTCACTACAAGTGGATATTGTCAAATTGCCAGATATGTTAATTAACAACATTTTGGTCATTGTGTTAATCAAAAATGTTATCCGGCCTGCATTAGGTTTCCTCCAAAATGTATTTGCCATTGCAGATTACTTTTATATAAATGTAATTTGTGGGCGACAGGGTTGGCAGAGACCCGAGTTTAGTCCAGTTCCTGTTAGGGGTACATCTTGCTTGGTTGAGTCTTCCAGTTAGCACAATCGGAAGTGTTGGTGGGTGGGAAGCTAGCGAAGACCCATCGGTGTCCTGGCAGCACGTTGTGGCTGAGCCAAGTGTTGGTGGCTCAGTTTGAGAAAATAAATATTAGCCGGTGATATTGAGCCAGAGTTTAATAATGTCTGCTCACATCAGCCTTGCATAATAAAATGCTTTGTAACCCTGTGTAACCTCAGGACATTTGAGCAGACAGACCTCATTGTTTCTAGATCCTACACAATTTGCATATAGGAAGAGAGTGGGAGTCGGTGGTGCTCTATTCTATAAGCTTCACTGCACTTGGAAACAGCAGGTGGTTCTGTTTTCTTTTGGATTATTTTATGTCAAGGTGTTTCAATGCAACACAACCATAGATTTTGGCTTATAAATCAATGGCTCGCGCTATTGCTAGAGTCTCGGACTGTCTCTTTTGTAGACCTCAGGGTGTCAATCTATAAATCTAGGTCTCTGACCAAATAACAGAGGTTCACCACCAAGAAAACAGTGTTATGACCTTTAACATTTACATTGACTGTGGGCTTGTCAACTTCTCTGATTTTTTTTTTTTTTTTTTTTTTTTCTCCGTCCAAGTGAACCAAAGTGTTGACGCTGCTCTCAGCTTGAGTGATTTCATGTAAGTGGAAGTAATGGGCTCTTATAAGTGTTATCAGTCTTTCCAGTTATCATGTGTCAGAAAATAAAGCCTGTGCAGCCAAACGATGCAGTGATATACAGCAGCCTATATCTTTTCCTTCATAGTTAAGTGACAAATTTCCAGACTGTTCTAGCTGGGTGAAAAAAACAATGAATGTCTCTATTTAGTTGTCACATCAGCATATCTAATAACAGTTTATCAGAATGTTCTCTAGGCACCAGTATTTATCCCTAATATATTGTCACGCTATTAATATTATGAGGGCGCTCATTGTGGCCTCGTGTCCCACAGGGGACACAGAGGATTAAATAAATATTAATGTTATAGCTTTTGATATTATCACTGAGCCCTTCCTTGGGGTCCTTCTCAATAGGAAATCAGGACTGAAACTAATAATTGTTTTATTATTTATTCTATAAAAACACAATAAAAACATGAAAAAAGCTTTTCACATTCACCCGGAGCCCAGGGTGAAGTAATCACAAGCCTTGTTTTCAGTTCAGAACCCACAAATATTCGATTTACTATAATGTTAAGACACTGAAAAGCAGCAAATTCACACGCCATCGAATGTATTGCATCTCTTGGTTGATTAATGACTTAAAGGATTGAGCAATTATCAAAACAGTTGCCGATCAATTTTGTGTTAATCGACCAATCATTGCAGCTCTTTCGGAAATTGATGTGGAAGGAATGTCCCGATCAGGTTTTGTTGTTGGCCTGCCTCCAGACTCACGGGGAGCTAAACTAGATAGTGTTATGCATCATCGAGGCCACCCATCGTACAGTGAACAGCCAATGATGTTTAACTGCTCCGCCGAGGGACTGGGGAGGTTTTTTTCATCCTGCGGTGGTCAGATTTATTTAATGAACATGTTTGTTTATCTGATCCAACTTTGATCACTGTATTTTCTCATGTCAGAGGCACTTTGATGTTGATTTAAAGAGAAATTGGGTAGAGTGCAATTACACTGAATTTAAAAGCGAAAGTCTAAAAGACTTAAACTACGTCTTGTGGAATTATGTTGTACACAAGGGCTTGTGCATGTTTACTGTTGCGAATCCATAGAAACTACATTACATTAACATCCGTTTCATGTTTGTTATGTGAATACAGTATATTATTTATCTGCTATATCCATCTGTCTGTCTCCCATTTCTTTTACGACCTGGCAAAGCAAAACAGGACGCAGTGCTGATCACACGGTCGACGCACATTTGGAGTGTTGCCCAGCTCTTTGTCCGCCATCGTTGCCTGTTGCAGGGAAGCGTTGCCCAATAAAATAGCCCGTGGCGTGTGAAGCTGCTTGTGGGTTCAGTGGGTAAATTGTTAACTGCTCAGGTTGTCAGCCGTTTCCCGTAAGCCCTAATGTAAACATCACTGTAGTGCGCTGGAAGTTCAGCGTCCTTGACTTCCCCTTTGGGGAGGAATCCTCGTCACCATCCTAAGTGGCTTTTCTAGCGGAACTTCAGTTGTACTTCTGTAACAGTGACTCATCGGGCGCAGAGTGAGCGAAAAAAGACATTCATCAATCTATCTCTGAATTATTGAATTCCAATATTCCTGAAAGGACATGGAAATATCAACAGTATCTGAACTATATCCCGTCTCCCATATTTCAGAAGTCAGATGCCCATCCAAGGAGTTTTCTCCGCATATGGGCCTGCGAGTAACCGCCGGAAGTTTGATCCTGTTGCTCGTTTGTCGAGGAGTTTTAATCAACATTTACCACTTTTACGCCTGCTGAAGGGCAAGAGCATTCAATTTCCGATTCTATCCTCAGGCCATGCCGTGCAGGAGCGCGCTCGTGTGATGTACAACTCTTTGAATTACCCAGTGGTGAGGGGAAGTGAAGGAGGACATGTCACTCGATCAAGTGACGCCCCCACCTACCTGTACATGACGTCACTTCACTTCTGCTTCTCTACACGTGCCATTAGCAAAATGGGATTTACTGTAGCTGTGCAAATTAGCGAGCACTCATAATCTGGTAATCTGCTTGATTACTTACCTTCATAACGAAACCCCTAATTGATGGTATTGACGACGGTTGTATTATGACACCTCGGTGAAAACAGTGACAAGAGCCTATATTTCATAGTCTGTATGTTTACTCTTCTAACACTATTGACCTGGTATATTATATTTTCACTTCACCCATTACTAGAGCAGGTCGGGTGGTGCTGAACAAGCATTTCATTAGTACAGGCTAATTCTGTATGATACATTTAATCTTACTGTAGTTCTGTTCTACTGCAGAATAAAGTGAAGGCAGTGAAGGATGGCTCACTCACTTTAGAGGGATTATGTTCAATCCCTTTTGCCTGTGAAGATCCACATCTACTGTTGTCAAAACTGACACACAGTTTGCGCTCCACTGACTCCCAGAAAGTGAAGCCCTCATACAGTGCCGTGATTGTTGTCCTCTGCATATGGCAAAATGTACCTTTATGACCCATGGCAACGCACAAAAAGGCGTGTTTATGACGTAATTATTGTTGATCTACCCACTCAAGCTTTTTTTTAATAGTAAATTCTGTAAGAAATCAATGGAGTTAAAAGTAAATCTGGCGTGGGGAAACATTAAAGATTCTCTCTGGCCCTCCTTAAAATTTGAGACCACCCTCCTGTTGAGACCCCCCCCAATACGTTTCATTCAGTCCCGTATAAATCATCGTTTTGTGCCATCACTGACAGGTGTATTGTTCTGTAATTGTAATTGGGAGATTGTCAGGTAAACGGAGTGCGCTATAATACTATGGACTCTATTTTTTTGTTCTGTCGTGGACATTTTTTGAGGGAACTATATAGCAAATCAATGTTACGCTTACTATTCAGGCACTAAAATGGTTGATAAGAGTACTAGGTAGCGGAGAGACAGACAGACAGACAGACATGAGATTTAAACTGGTAAAGTTGCCAGATTGCAACACCCTGCTTGAAAGTCACTTACACAGATTCCCCATTGTCGGTTACCCAAACGCAGCCCAGCGCTGTCAAAACATATGGAGCGCATGATTTGGCGTCTTTGAGGTAGGGGAGAGTGTTACTCGTTCACTTTTTCTACGTAGTTTTCCCGAGCTGGTCTTATTCTATGCCGGCTGCAGGCGGCCAGGTAGTGTTATTAGTCACAAGGGGTCAAGTTCAGACCACATGATTTAATTCCTAATGCTACATGGTTCACAGGTCACTCACATCCCTATGTGCACAATTACAGAATGAATTGATTTGTAGGATAATTTGGAAAATAAGGTTGATGCCCCAGAAAGTCTTGTATTTTAACATGCGGGAGAACTAATGTACATATTCATACAGGGGTAGTATTTTTCAGACAAAATCAGTTAGTGCGGAGGTGTATGAGGTGTAGTCATAACTGGTTGTCTCTTCACCACTTCAACAGATGAACAGATGGTGGTGTCGTTTTCACATCTCACTTCAAAATGGAGATGGCTGTTTTTAGGCCACAGCTCTCCTACGGACTTTTTGTTACGTCTCTACAGCCTCCCACATTTCTCTGCTGTGTCTGAGCTGTTATATGCAGCAAGTCTACATGCACCGCAATTTAACCAACGTGTCTTTCTTTCTTTCTTTTCTCTCCTTTTTTATTTTCGGGCCTCTTTCATGCCTATTTTTTTTTTTTTTCACTTTTCACTTCTTCTCTTGTTGTTTCTGCGTCAAAACATTCAGAGGTACCCAAAAAAGAGACAAGTCGATTTTTCTATTCCTCTGCTTGCAGTGAAACTGAATCAAAAAGAGAACTACTTTGATCGATGGGGCATTAAAGGTGACATGATTCAGAACCCACGTTTTAGAAACTAATGCCTCATAATGAAATTTAAATTATGACTAGTGAATATAATGCAGAATGTATGACAAACCTTTTTAGTATATTCATCAAAAGCCTCCCACACGAACTTTTGGTGTAGTTGGGTAGCACGTTGGTGTACGTTTTATAATTCAACTACACCCTTCTTTTTTACTTTCTTTTCTGCTTCTTTTATTTTATGTCTTTTTTTACCTTAAAGAATCAGTAGCACAAAAAAGCAGGAAAGTAAATTGGAGCACATATTCTCAAACCGAATCTAAATAAGAATTAGGACTATTTTTAGTCTGTTATTTATTTTAATGCAGAAATTAATAGGTTTCCAAATGCTTTTATTTGTGGAAAAACTTTATTTTGCTCTTGATTCCTTCCTTCTGTCTTTTCTGCTTCTTTCTTGCCCTTCTCTCTTTCATTTTCTCTCCTCTTTCAACTTCAAAATATCAGCGGCAGAGAAAGAGGAAAAGCAGATTTCAGCTCTCCTCCCCACTGTTCTCTCATCCTCTCAGCTTCCTTTTCACTTTTTGAAACACACACTCCGCCTGATCGCATCAAAGCCCAGCCTCGACATCTTCTCCTTTGCTCTCTGACTAATTTTGATAGTAAACGACGCCGAGCAAAGCTGTCCCCCCTTAACATTTTTAAGCACCGCGGTAATGCTGGATTATGTCATGCTTTTCAGGTGTGCTTTGTAAAATGGGTCGGTTGGGACGATCATCTACAGCGACGGCTGTTTACATCCCACGGAGACAAAACCAGTCTCTGCTGTCTGGGGAAAAATTGTCCACCTCATTTCTAATACGACTTTGTGTTTACTGTTTTCGTCGGATGCTAGAAAATTGTAGTCGGAGGCTGGCTGCTATTTTGTCACAGGCCCCTGAACGTTCCTCAGGGTGTCTAAGTGTGACAAACAAGGTTGAACTGTTGATGCTGGTGTAGCATAGAATGCTAAGTAATTATTTGAACCTGGCCTTGTGCACAAAGTGTGGTTTGTGTGCTTCAGGTTTGTGTTTTTTAATAAATAAAACTACCAGTAATAGTGAAACTCTGAATCAGAATGAGAATTACTTTGATCGATGATCCTTTAAAGGTGACATATAAACTCTTGAGTAGTGGGTGGAGTGGTGTTAAATGTTGGCAAACGGTTATTTTCTTTTTTAGGTACAATCTATATTTCTCAAAGCATAATGCTTTGGATTGATATTTTAATCTAGCACTTACCAACAAGGGTTTAATGTGCTGAAACATTTTCGTACCTGTAAGATATTTTTGTGGCAGTATGCAATTGCACAGTGATATTTAAATTAGTTTGTGAATGTGATGTGACTTTTTTCGAGCCTGCTTTGAAATTAAACTGATTTACCTAAAATAAACAATAGAAAATCTGCGATATGAGCATTGCCAGACTCTATAATTTGATCTATAAAATGATTTGTCATATTGAAAGTGAAGCAGCCACTGAAACTCTAACATGACATTTATTAATGCCAAATTTGTTTTTCAAGTTGTATGTCAGATTCAGAATATGTCGCTCGAACATATGAGCACTAACCTAAGACATATGATATCTAACCTGTGTATGTATTTTGTGTTAATTGGTGTCAGGCTTGTTTTCTTCTTATAAATAAATCCATAAGTCATACTGAAACTATGATGCTTTGGAGTGATAATATTACCAGAGCACCAGGGGAAATTTGCCTTGTGAAATGTTCGGTTCTCTGACAACCCACTCAGTTTCGACTGGAAAAAAAATCTTTTAACCTTTTCAGCAACAACAAATGCATGTTTAAAAAAAAAAAAAAAAAAAAAGAAGAAGAAGAAGAAAAGAAAAAAAAAAGAGTCAAAAGAGAGTGGCTGAATATTGTCAAGGTGCTGTGTTTCTTCACTGCTCTCAACCAGTTCAAAGTAAAAAATCCTGCTGTTTGGTAGAAAGAGTGATAATTTAGTCGGATCTCCCAGTCATATAAATACGCATTGTGACTCACCTCTTTTCTTATCACTTTTTATTCGAGCGTTTGCTTATTTTTAAATTTGCTATTTCACATCTCCTGCCATACGTGTCTGTTTGATAATTTGTTTTTGGTTTATGACTGAGACGAGCAGTTTCAAAATGAGACTTATGATATTTCACAGCACGTCCTGTAAGTACAATGTTGACAATATTTTTATTTTTCAAATGACCCTGCTGTGATTACTGTACTTACACTTTAATTTATTATTCTGAATGTTTTGTTGAGGGACTTTGAGGGAAAGTTGTGGTCTCTAATTATTGATTTGACTGTAGTTGTATGGACTGTATTTGCTTCTGCTGATGACCTTAATGCAGTTTAACATTTTAATCCTCATGTTAAATTCAATTTAGGGAATTTTACAAAGAGCTTTATAACTATTTTGGCTTGTTTTTCTTTTTTCTTGTTTATCTCACAACCCAGTTGTTTATTTAAATGCATCCTTTGGTATTCAGTACTGGTTTTTTTTTAATGTTATTTTTTTAGGGGAAATTATATACAATATAATTTACAGTAGATACTCTATTTTATATTTAACTCTGCTGGTGAGACATTAGTTGTTCCTGTTGCTGATTTTAATCCCTAGCCCCAATTTTTACCCTAATAATTCTCTTATGGGAGTTTTCTGAAATGCATGCATGTAGTGGATAGTTTGAGATATTAAATGTCAGACATTATATGTTCAGTCTCCCTGATCTAAAATGAGATAATAAGTAAATATAAACATGTTTATGGTTTCAGTTAGGCAGTGTTGCGTGCTCACAGTCCGTGGGTGGCATCACTTTTTTTTGCGAACAGCGACTATTTGACTAATCACCTTGCTAACTTGTTCTGTGTGTGCCTGAGTTTGTCTGTGTGTGTGTGTGTGTGTGTGTGTGTGTGTGTGTGTGTGTGTGTGTGTGTGTGTGTGTTTGTTTGTATTTATACAGCTACTTTTATGTATTAGTTTGTGTGTATGTGTGAATAGTAAATGAGCATTGATCTTTGTGTATAATATATCTGTGTACATTATAGCACTACAGTACATTATAGCTGCATAGATCTGTGTGCTTTCATTTTCGTGGTTGTTTGTTTCTGGCTGCTTTAGGGGTTCTATGGATGTACTTTTACAGGTTGTGTGTGTGTGTGTGTGTGTGTGTGTGTGTGTGTGTGTGTGTGTGTGTGTGTGTGTGTTTGTGTGTGTACATGCAGTATTATACAGTATTTACATTTCTGTGTGTACATGTAGTGTGTGTGTCTTTTTTGCAGGCAACATGTGTGTGTACAGTATTTGTGTGCATATATATAATTATGATTAATATAGTTTTTACTATTACTAATACTACAACTATGTGTGAACATATGTCTACTTGTGTATCCGTTTGTGAATGTGCACATATATTTCTGACTGCTTATGTAGCTCTGTGTGTGTGTGTGTGTGTGTGTGTGTGTGTGTGTGTGTGTGTGTGTGTGTGTGTGTGTGTATGCAGCATTTGTTTACACTTATCTACACAGTATTAGTAAAGCTCTGTGTGAACACCTACATATTTTTGTCAGTGTGTGTTTGTCTTTTGTCATGTGTTATGTGTCTTTGCCTTTACGTCTTTTGTCAATCTGCAAGCTACATGTCTGTGTTTACAGGATGTGTGCAATTATCTTTGTGCTTATTACGCATGTCGTATTATTACTTCTACTTTGCGTGTGATCATATGTCTTATGTGTTTGTGTTGTGTGTTTTATTTCTCACGGTGTATTTGGCTCTTTGGAGCAGTACACATACACACAGTTGTATGCGTATGTATGTATGTGTGTGTCTTCACATGTTTATATCTGACTGTGTGCATTTTTGAGAGTGTATGTAGTTCTGTGAGTGTGTGTACTTCTGGAGTTATGTGTGTGTGTGTGTGTGTGTGTGTGTGTGTGTGTGTGTGTGTGTGTGTGTGTGTGTGTGTGTGTATTTATACTGTGTATATATATAAATATTTGGGTCTGTGTGTACATGTATGTATTTTTGTCAGTGTGTGTGTGTGTGAGTGTCTTTGTGTTTAGATTTAGACCATATTCAGGTCATACGTGTTTATGTGTGTATATGTATACGTACTTATTACATGTATAATATTACCACTACTACTGTGTGAGAACACACCGTATTGTCTACTTGTGTATGTGTTCCTGTGAATGTGTACCTTTTGTTTATGACTGTTTATGTCGTTCTAGGAGTGTGTGCAAATCTGCAGTCACATGCGTGTGTATGTGTGTTAATACAGTATTTGTGTGCATTTATTTGTGCGGTATGTTTACGGCTCTGGGAGAGAACATGCGTGTCTTTTTGACGGTGTGTGTGTGTGTGTGTGTGTCATTTTACACGTTTTGTGTGTCTTTGTTCGTATGCAGGCTAAGTATGTGCAGTATGTGTGCATATATGTATATACTTATTACACATATACACACATATATACTACTATATGTGTGTGTGCTTCTGTAGTTGTGTGTACATACAGTATTTGTTTGCATTCAAGGTACTCAGTATTGTGTCTTTGTGCCTTTGTCCATATGCACTACATGTGTGTACAGTATGTGTGCATTTGCAATTATTACTGCTACTACTAATTTTACAGTACCGTGCGTGTAAACATATGTCTACTTTTGTATGTGTGTGTGAATTTGTACATTTAATTCTGACTGTGTGTGTGTGGTTCCATGAGTGTGTGTACGTGTATGACTCACATGTACTTGTGCGTGCGTGCGTGTGTTTACATGTATAATTTGTAGGCTATGTGTGCGTGTAGAGTATGTGTGCATATGTGTATGCAGTTTCTGTTTATTATTATTTATATCATTATTATTATTATTATTATTGTGTGTGTGTGTGTGCGCATGTGCCTACGTGTTTGTTCATTCCTGCATGTGGTTCTATAGGTTTGTCTACTTTTTTTACATGCAGATACAGATGGGTGACAAAATAAAGTAAAAACCTGCATAAAAAAGTGGACAGTTTTAACTTTGCTTTGACTCACTGTTAGTGGTAGCGTTTTTTTACTGCCATTGTGTCATCTACCCAAACTAAACAACAGTTTGCGACCATATAAAATACAGAGTCTCCCATACAGGACATGCATGGTCACTGAATGTTTTGACGAGTTTGAAAATGATGTGAATCGTGTGTTACGGCTTTCACAATCACCAGATCTCATCCCAGCCGATCACCTCTGCGAGACTGTGGACCGACGTTTTTAAGCAGCGCGCCCCACCACCACTGTCAAAACACCAAATGAGGGAAAATCTTTTTAAAACAATGATGCTTAGTCCTCCAGTAGGTTTCCAGAGAATTGGAGATTCAAGGCTAAGCGGCACCGAAGCTGTTTTGAAGGCCTGTGGTGGCCTTACTAAGACACTGAATGTTGGTAACTCTTTTAATATATCTCCCATCTGTACGTGGGTGTGTTTATGTATTACAGCTGTGTGTACAGTATGTTGTCACCATACTGTATATGTTAATATGTGCGTGTGTGTGTGTGTGTGTGTGTGTGTGTGTGTGTGTGTGTTTGTGTAGCAATCTGTATGTATGTATTTTCACGCACGTGTGAAAAGAGCTTGTTCCCTCTTCTTGCTGCTCTTCTGTCCCAGCTGACATTTACACATTCAAATCAGAGACTGTTTATCGTTGTTTGAGGCACAGGACAAGATTTCATGCTTTGTTTAAGATAACCACCTACATAGCTCCAGCACGTAGAGACACTGTGTCATATTGTAAGACTCACTCAACACAGATGTGATGCTCTGTTGACACGTCAAGTGAAATCCTCACATCTCCCGCAAGTAAACTTTTCAGGAACTAAGAATGGCAGCCTTGTTTTTATCTTTACCACCATGTCGTTGACTTTTTTATTATCAAAATTAATATATGCTCTTAAAAGAGGTTACTTCATATTAATGCTTGATGTTGTTTGTTCTGTTTACATATTTTATATGATACATATACTTGTTCACACACCTTTTATGACATTAGATATTTTGTTGTCATGGTGTGATAGCAAAGCTTCATGGTCATTTCCATATGTTGTCACTTTCATAAAAGGTGGAGTTTGTGGCCAAAGGAGGGGGGGTCATCTATTCAATACCATTTGTACATATGGGGTTTTAACAAGGTCAGGGAAAAAAAAGAAAAGCATTTCGAGAAAATAAATAGAAACTGCACAAACAACCAGTTTTTATTTATACACATCCAGCAGTGAGAACCCCAAACAAGGTGGACGTAATATAAATTTCAACAAAACACAGGTTAAATAACCTTTCGGGTTCGATTGTTTTTTATATATATATATATATATATTTTTTATTTTATTTTATTTTTTTATTTTTTTTTATTTTTTTTTTTTTTTTTGTGTGTGTATATTTCCTGTAAATGGCTTTTAAGCTTTTATCATGTTATCAAGCATTTTCTAGTCAGGAACTCACCATGTCTAAGAACCTTGAGTTATGTAAATCTAACTTTTAATTTCTTTCCATTTTTACAGGCTCTAGCTGCAGAGCCAATGCTGCTTTGGTTCATATATTAGCATAAGGGGTGTGATTGATGGAAGCTGGAACAATAGCATTCTCATTTACTAACTACTGTGGAAGTTGCCACTCGTTTTCTGTGTTCCTTGAAGGTGAATGGGAGATAAAATAGAAAATATGAGTTACAAATATTTTTATGTTGTGGAGTATGCATGTGAAAACAAAATTAGCAATAGAAAGATGAAAGAAAATCAAGATGTGCTCTGTCATCAGTGATCTGACTGTACTGCATATGAAAGCTTTGTTACTTAATATCTTGCAGCTGCGTTATATTCAGTTTCACAACTGTTCATCATGTTCTTCTGTTAAAATCAGCGAGGTTCCCAGTGAGAAGTTCCCAGTGGTGCAGAACCGGACAGAAATGAGTTGTTAAAAAGATAACCTTGATGGCACCATCAAAGTTTTTATTACCCAGTTGTACCTATGCCCCATTTCTCATCGCCTCATAGCGTCAACACTTCACATCCTGAGGAAAACACTGCGACAGAGATTTGTGTTGATACACTAAACACTCTCGGATGTCTACTAGTCTATTGCCAATTTTGGTTCCTTGAATTTCAGAGAACAGGACCCATTTATGAATCAACTGACCAGTCTCGTAGTTTGACGCAGCGATGAGTCTAATTATGTCAGAGGAGTTTGAGGCGGAAAAAAAATCTCAAGTTATTAAATGCACATACAGCATTAGCTGTCTGCATTTCTGAGCCTTGTCTGTGTTGTCCGGGTGGATGTGTCTCTGGATAAGTTCAGCCTTTTTGAAACTGAAATTCAAATGGCAACACACGTGCAGATATTTATCATGTTTTCTCGTCTGGATTTCAGCTCCTGTTTACAATATTACAGTCAGAAGTTGTTCTGCATGGCAGAATAAGAGCATTTCAGTCTTGCAGTGTCGGGTATTGGGCCATTGCTTTTTTGGGTACGCTGCAGTGATATTAATCGCAGCAGCATGTTGTTCTGCTCGTCAGAGGTTTCCTATGGTGGACACTGAAGCATTGTTTTTTTCAAAATGTACCACGGTGCCATTATCACCTCATGGCTTTGTTTGGGTTTGGTTCAGTCCGGTGCAGCATCATGATATTTATATAACAGTAAATGAGCTGTGAATAATTTGAAACTTTAAAAAAAAATTTTTTTTTTAATTATTATTAATTTTTTTATAGTGGTTGTGAATGTGCGTAAGTAAAAATGTGAAAGCCTTACCATATCCTGCCTGATGTCTGGTACCTGTTTTTGGGTAAAAACCACATGTGCATACACATGTTGTTAATAGTATTTTTGTTTTGCTGTTCTTTCCTTTATCTTAAGCAGAAAATTGCCCTTACCATTTGAGTTCTGACTCGCATCCTTGAAACGCTTCAAAATCAAACAAATATTTCACATGATTTGGTCCATCATGATAATAATTTTCAAATGTCTTGCCAATGCATAGAACCTAGATCTAATCTTTTTTTTTTTTTTTTTTTTTTTTAAACTTTTGTACCACGTCACATACAAAGGTGGATGTAACTGCTTTCACTCTGTTACTGTGAATGTTGTTATTCCGGAGCAAGGCTCTGTCAAAAATCATTGAGTATCAGAGGTTGGAAAATAATTTTTTTAGTTTGAAGTTAATAGTCGATCTTTGTTGGAGCAATTTATTTGGTTTGTTTACATTTTTTTTCTTTTTTAATAAAGTCAACCATTTTTTAAGTATGTCCTATCATCAGAAGGATCTTTTTTTTTTTTAACCTTTCAGAAGATTTTTTTAACCCAGCACATTTACTTCCATTTCAGCAAAATATAGTATAGCATATTATAAATATAATATATGCCTGGTATAGTAGGATTTCCCAATGAAAGACTGCAGTCCTCCCCCCACAGCCATTTACCTGTTGGCAAATAAGTTGGCCTACTGTATTCACAGCCTCCTGTCAGCACATGTTGTAATGTCGTTCATTTATTTGGGACAGTAGGAATCATCATAAGCTTGTTTGGCTCTGGGTTTTTTCGAATCAATTTCGGTCGTCCACACGTTTAGGACATTTAAATTTCACATAACTGTTGTGTTGTCTTACGGTGCATTTAAATTTTTCTGGGGGGTTAATGTTAAGGCAAATACTACAGTCACAGTTAAGCTACTGTAGCCCATCATTTCCTAGCCATTATCACTTGTATTACCAACTTGTAACCATAATGAATTATTAAGATACTCCTACAAGTATTTACATAGCTCTGTGTGTGTGGGTGTGCGCGAGATCGTGGTTGATATTGTGCGTCGAGTCAGTTATTTTTTAGATTGTTGACAGACAAGACTGCAAAGTGGCACATACGACGGGGCTTGAAGTTAACAACCTGTGTAATCTAATCATTGTAGCAACCATGGGAGCACTATAATCGAGTACTGTTGACTGGTGTCACATGGGTAGGGGTTGGGTGATTGGTAATATTCGGAGAAAATCCTGTCGTTATTGACAGTTATGATTAAATTATCCTGTTAGGAAATCTACGCTATAATGTGTCTTTTTTTCCCCCCCTGTCCCTGTTCCTTCCTTTTCATAACGTTTCTCCCTCTTTCCAGGGGGAAAAAAAACACTTTATGTGACAGTTTTGGTGCTGAGGCTGAGCTAACTAGCTGCTGTACGCTTTTCACATATCGTATGGACAACGTGGCATCACTGCTGCTGTTATCTCTAGTCTCTGTAGCGCTAAACCAGACTGGGTTTAAACCACTGACTCCTCCAACGGCTAGAGCCAAAATAACATCTTTTGAATTTGGGGGGGGCAGACATGCAAACCCAGCATCTCGCTCGAACAACCTCACGTTACTGTAAATATGCGTTTCATAATGTTTGATGTGTCTAAAGACATTAATAGTGCAACATATAAACAGTGTTAACGGTTCGCTGGGAGGGACTCTCTGCCAGTGAGGTATTTTATTTCCATCTGCATTCTGACTCTCTCTGTCTTACAAGGACAGCAGATGTTCTTTTCGTGGCTGGTCACATGTGTAAATACAGTGCATGTAAAGTTCCACAACTGATTCCCATTCACAAATTAACACTTAATGAAGCTTATAACTACCCCTTTTGTTCAAAATATTAACCGGATGTTTTTTGCTTTTTTTTTTTAACACTTTTAATTCAAGTATCAATAGTTCTGTCTCATAAACTTGGCTACAATTAATCTAAATAGACACACAAAAGTGCTTGCATGAGTTCAAACTTTCGCTCTGCAAACAGCTATGTTAAATTTCCCGAGTAGCAATGTTTTTAGTCCAACGACCTTCGTCAGAAATTCCTCATTCATATCAATTTTTCCAACCGATCGTAGGGACCAAAAATTTGGCGGGACGGTTTTTTTTTTGTTCCTGAAATGTGTATATACTGTATATTGTATGAGGACTTGTTGTCACTTATGTAAAATGCCTAATGAAGTTTGATGCACTGGGTGTACAGAAGGATTTTTGTTACTCTGACTCATTACCTATTCTCCCATGCACCTGACTGTATAGAGGTGTGCGAAGATACTTTTTCTTGTATAAATGAGTACAAACCAAAGCTTCACTGCTAGCTAGATTTCTGCAAATGAGTTTTTGACTGTTATGGGCAGTGCAGGGTAGCACTGGCTTGCTAAATTAACTGCAGATGGGGAAAAAGGAAATTGATGTTGTTAGCAAACGGGTTATTTTTCTTCATTTACCAATTGAAAGGGAACTCCACCAATTTGAAAACATTGTTCACTAATTCATTAGGTCATTAGGAGTACTACACAGTTGTATAATGTTCTCATGTGGCTCTGGAGCAACTTAGAAAATAAGTCTTAGAAAATAACCCAAGAGATGGAGACTACAAATTCTTAAAGCCTACGTTAAAAATCAACAGGGAGAGTGGAACATGTGGAAATTTTGGCAGGCAGGAAGGGTCTAGCGAAAAATTCCGTGTTGAGTTGCAGCGTGGGAAATGTTTTTTTAGCTTGACCAAAGTAGGGGCTAAAGCTAACATATCTTAGCCTTTGTTGATTGAATTTTTAGCAATTCTCGCAAGTCCCTGGATCTTACGGAAGTGCAATCCCGCAGTAAATCTCGAGTACCGTTAAGTTAAAATATCTGGATGTATTATCACGTGAGAGATACTGAAAACCAGTACCAGTTTTTTTTTTTTTTTTTGGTTTGTTTTTGTTTTGTTTTTTAAACCATGACCATGATTGTTCCCTAACATTAACTGCGTGTGTGCTATTCTAACCATGACGACAAAGATCCCCTAACCTTAACGAAGTAGTCATTTTAACCTAAATAAAGATGTTTCTGTAACCTTAACTAAGTACTGATTTTAACCCAAACCATGATCTTGTTTTTTGTGCCTAGACCTAACTAACCCTTAACCACAGCGTTGTCTCTTCGTAAAACCGATTTCTTTTTCGACTGTGAGTTGTAACAGTTTTGAAAGGCTCAGACAAATTACATTTTCCTGCCGAGTAGGGCGTCAGATCAAAAAATGCTTCTACGGTATGTGTCGTTCTAGAGGGAATATTTTGTTGTTAATGTGGAGTACTCAATATTTTGTCTTTGACCCCGTTCCATTTCAATTTCTCAGTTCAGTGCTGTTAACATTACTGTGTGCAAGTCCAAAGTTTAGTGAGGATAATAATATTGACAGCACATCTACAGCCATTGACTAATCAAGGTGCAAAGAGAGACATTAGCAGTATATAGATAAGAGTCTATGCTTTGACTTGTATGTGATTTTCATTTGCAACAAGGTTAAGTTTGCCAGGAATATTAGTCACATAATGGACCTAGTCACAGTGGCTCACCATTGCTTGCTTTTGTCTCCATGAAATGCTTTTGTTCTAGTAATGACAGCTACTGTAGACATTTCCAGTGACCCGTGTAGGAACCTCAGCTAAATGTAAATATGCTACAGGAGGCCATGTACTGAGAATTGAAACGCATTGACTGGATTTTCCCTGTGCTTCGCTGCCTCAGCAACTCACTGATATTAAACCTCTCACTTCCTTTTTGAAGCCGCTTTGTTTACCAGCCAACATGCTATTTTTACTGGAGGCCTCTGCTCACTCACAGCCTCAGTTTACTGTTGAAAAGGATGTGTCTTCTTTGGAACAACACACATCTGTGTTACTTTTCAGTGCAGCATCTCATTTTATTTTGTGTAGGATACAGTGGTCGGTGCCTCCGATTGTCTGTGACTGGTAGTTTTAACTTGAATTTTCCTAAATGCAATGAAGCCACAGACTTTTTCTCAAATATTATTAAACCGGGCCAAACCAGAAATAACTGTATGTATAAGGTAGTTATGCAGAGACAGCCACTGTGGATGTCTGTCACCGTTGTGCAAATGAGTCACGTCTTTAATTTGAAAAGCTGAAAATCCCGCAGAAATGATGACGAAAGAGGTCCACTGATAATACAAATGCTACACGAGTTGAGCTCTGTAATTTCATTTTCTTCTCTCGCTGACTTATCTCTTTTCGCACGAAAAATGCATGCCGTAATAGCAGAAACATCAAGCTATGACATTTTGTAAATCAAGAAGTGATGATTAGCAAAATCTTTTCTTCCCCCCATCACTGTTTTGTATTGGATTGCATTAGAATTACTGATGTCAAATTTCTGTGAAATTTGTTTTGTAACACAAGGTGAACACATGACATGACATTTCTCATGAAAAAACATCCCAGAGGTGGAAAGTAACACAGTACATTTAATGAAATACCATATTTGTCATTTTTACTTCAGTACATTTATTTGAGAGCTAGTTACTTTGCAGATTAACACAGTCATACAAAACACAGGATCATCTTATAAAATATGATACATTATTGTATTATAACAATCACTGTAAATAAAGTTGGTAAAATCACGTTGACTAGCTGCAATATTACATGCTGTTTACATTTTTTAAGAAAAAGTCGTTATGCGCAGCATTTGCTTGTATCATTGTGTCATTAGTACTTGTAACATCTGAGCACTTTATTTAAATGTTGTGACTCTGTGCAAAGTCCACCTATCTAAACCTCACCAATTAACATGTTATATCTTGTTTGTTTATTCCACTTAAAAACCAAAGCGTAGAAACATCAAGATTTGGGTTTTTTTGGTGGGTTATGTGCAGGACTATTTTGTATAATTTACCTATGGAAAGAGCCATGCCAGCTGTCTCCCCTTGCTTCCTCTCTCTATGCTAAGTTAATCACCCTCTGGCACGGGCTTCATGTGCAGTATAGCTGAGTCATGCTGACTTCTGAAAATGACAATGGAAGAGACTTTCTGAGGGTACATAATTGAACCTTTAGCTTATTTAATGTATAGTTTTATTACTAGTACAACTTGTGAATTTTGTGTCATTTTCAAACTGTGTGTGTCTAGTTTGGGGTAATGCTCTTGTTAATTTTGACACATTATATAGTCATATAGCATCATAGAAGGGGAGCTCTTATTGACACAAAATGGCACTGACACAACGATGGGAAAGCCTGTACTTTGTTAATTCATTATATGTCTGTGATATATTTCTCCCGTGTGAAGCTTTTATGCTCAGTTTGTTTTGTAACTTTTGTCAGAGAGGTTGACTCATCTGTGTGGTCTTTTGCGATGCTGTGGTTTGTGTTGTTTTTGTATTGGACTGCATTATATAATAAGATGTTTCCATGCACTAAAGCCCGGTTGGATAAAATAACCGGACGGTATAATACAATCCAGTTTAACAACACTCCTCACTGGTTCATTAGTCAGTTAATTGACAGCTGGAATAACAATAAATACAGTAATGCAGCTTTATGGTTCCATTTGGTGTGAGTCATATTAAACAGATTACTTGCCCCTATTGACAGACTTGTGCGTTTATGTGTGAAACAGGTTCTACAAGATGGAAGTAACTGTCAGATTTCCAAAATTCCCAAAGTTTGAAAGGTCTGTGAAAAGACTTTGATGAACTATTGATCACCTCACATAGTTTCCTAATGAACACCCACAGATCAGGTTCATTTACAATATAGATTTACAGTAAAGCTTCAGGATAATGGGTTTGCGACGCCAGAATTTACTGGTCCCAGGTTTTATTACTCGGTGCAGGAGCTAGAAGTTTGGAGTAGCTAAGTTTTACCCAAAGAGATTCCCGGTAACTCAGAAGTTGTCATATTTACAGTACATGTCGTGCGTCCTTAGCTGGTGTGCTAACTTTAGCCACTGGTAAGCCTATATATACATACATCATTGGGTAAGAGGGTGTGTGAGCCATGGGTGTATTGTAGGACCTGAATACCACATTCAAAGATGGCATCAAATCACTTGAATCAAAAGTGCTCAACCAGCGCATAAGGAAAAAGAGCTATCTTGCTTCCATGTTGTGAGGCCCAATGCACATGTGCATTAAAGGCTCTGAAAATGGTTTACAAATATAAAACCTTCATGGTTTAAAAATTCATACCACAAAGAGTAATAATTGGCCTTGTCTGCACTTCCAGGTGTCCTGTCAAAGGTTATAAGGACATCTCTTTTATAGTGGTTGTCGATGTGGAAACTGCTTTTTGTGCTGCAGGGGATATTTTTACTACAGAACCATAAGTGGCCACTGGACAGATTAGCCGCAAGGCTGAGTGGATGCGCCCTATCCAGCTCTCTTATTATCCATGGTATGGATCACTGTGGCTGTGTTCATACCTAGCATTAACATGCATCTTGGGTGATCCAATCAAAAGTGGTCCCTTGACAGACAAACCAAATCGGCCAAGCTGTTTAACGAACTCATATATGTCTAAGGGCTTTTTGACATCTTCAGAGGTCGTGGACAAAGCCAGTTTACGTAATTTGAGAACCAAAATGAGTATGTATTTCCGCTTACGCAGAGGATGTTAGTTGAGTAGCCAGTCCTTCAGTTTGGCCCAGGACACATTTGCTTACACAGTCTTAAAGGAATGTGGCCATATGCAGCCCAGACTCCCTCCGAATGTGGTCTGGACGATCGGATCTCAATGCGCCCTCAATGCGTCTTGGTTGAATTCACACCATGGTTAGAGCTGTCCACTCGTGATCAGATTACCCAAAATGCATGGTAATGCCAGGTACGAATTGGGCCTGTGAGGACCTACGAAAAGAAAGCTAGGTTCTTGTTAAGCCACAGTGTCACATTTTGTATTTCTACCTGTGTTAAATGGAGAAGATGCAAGCTGTGGTGGGAGGCTTTGGGGTTGTTTGAAGGCACATTTGACATAGCTGCAGTGAATAACAAAAGTAAAATAATGAGTAACTAATTTTTTTCTCTTAAGTCATTAGTAAAGTAATGCAATTACTTTTACAATGATTGATTACATTTCTCAAGTAACTTGATGAACACTGGTTATATTGTATATTGTTCAGTTTTATTGTGTGTATCCCCATTAGTCTGAAGACTTAAGGCTATTAAAACATCACCTGAGTGTATTTGCAATTTTATGTTGTTTTTGTTTTAGCATGTCTTTTGTTGCAGTGTGACTAAGTGTGTACTGCCCTACATGAAGAAATAGTACAATTCGACGTTGGGGTATAGTGGTAACAACCGCAGTCATAGTAGTCATAATATGAATGCTGTATTAGTAATTATTTTCTCCTGTTGTTATCATGGCTTAATGAAACGTAACAACAACACAAGTAGTAGTAATAAGAGGAAACTTTTTAATGTAATTTTTCATACTTTTATCCTGCAGTCAGAGCGGTATTCCATAGGAAAGAGAGATCAAAATGATTAAAAAAAACAACTTAAAACCACTGTAAAGAGAAAGGAGACACAGACACATATCAATAGGAGAGAGAAAATTTAATAATAATAATAATAATAATAACAGTAACTGGTACAATGAGTAAATCAATGATAGAGTGTGAGGTGTGAAAATGTACATGCAGTGGTAAAATACAGAAAATTATTGCCTTTACCTGTTTGATCTTTGCCCAATAGAAATTCAGTTCAATTCAATTTCATTTCTATAGTGCCAAATCATGACAGAGGCTATCTCAGGGCACTTTTCATGTAGAGCAGGTCTAGAACGCACTCTTTATGATAATATAAATACGACCATAACTTCTACATAGCCTTAACCTTTGATTAATGTCTTAGTATATCACCACAGTATACTCCCCTAAGCAGACACTGCATAATTAAAACTATTAATTTAATCTGTTAATTGCTTAATCGGAAAGGACGATACTCTATATATCAAAATTTAGCTACAGACTCTTTGATGAAAGATGAGTTACAGTTGCCCATGCCCAGGCAGCCACACCGCAAGGTATGACTAATCCGTGTGAGAAGCACCTCAGCGTGCAGACAGCCTCATAGTCTGTTGATGATCGTGTGCCCACTTATAAGTCAATAAAACACAGAAGGACACTATTCCGTTTATAAGTCTTTATTACGGGAATTACACCCCCCCCACCCTCCCCCATACACATTGGAAATGGTAAAAAGGAAGAACAAGAAATGGGAAAAATAAGTCCTTTAAAATGACTCTAATTCCACTTCTGTAGACTAAGATTTACATTTCAGCATTTACAATACCTGATCCTAAACTTTCTATCTGTTTGAGGCATTTGTCAGTTGACAAGATGTTGGACAACTTGGTGTTCACGACGGTTTGACTGTTCTTCTCTGCTACCATCATGACCAAAGCCTTTATATGAGCTAAGATTTACTGTGTCTGCCTCTAAAATGTGACTCTGGTTGTATTTTTCCTCTCAAACAAATACAACAATGCGAGAACTCAGGTTTGCGAGGATTACATTGGAAGGTTATGTAGGAAAATCCAAGTTTAGGTTAGGTTACTCATTAGAATGGCTATGATGCACAATGTGTGCTGATGCAGACAGTGACCCCCAGGCAGAGTTATGTTTTCTTTACTTGACTGACTGCAACAGCATGAGAAGAAGCGTGGGAAGAAAAAACACTGGGAGAGAGAGGAAGCAGGAGACACAAAAGGAAAAAAAAAAAAAAGAAGAAAACTTGAAATTCAAGCCTAGTTTCATACCTAAGTTTCCAAAAGACACAAACTTCTAAGAGAATTTAACAGAAAGGGAGACAGTGGGCCGTGGAAACACCTTTCGACTAGTTATATTCTACATTTGTTGATTATCTAGAGAATATTCTGTTAATGTCATGTAGAAAATGGCATTAAACACAATAAAGTATAGTGAATCTAAATGAGGAATTGTGGTAGTAGAGAATTTGTGGTTTTCGTCACAAATGATGATCAAGGTGACACGAGTTTGTTTCTTTGTTTCTTTGTTTCTTTGTTTTTGTTTGTTTTAACTGTAATGCAGTTTTCCGGATCATCAGAGTGAGTCGAGAGCGATACTTTACTTTTATTATGAATCCTTGAGGGAAAATTGTGTCACCGCGGCAGCACAAAATTCAAGCTGGAGACAAAAGCGGAAAAGTTACAAAAGGATATAAATAACACAGAAATGAATTTAAATACACATCCATTGAAAATGAAAGATAAGAGATGAAGCCTGATTAAAAGTTGACCACCCACATCAGATTTTCTTTCACATTCTCTCTCTGTCTACCACACACACACACACAGACGCACACATGCGTAAACAGGCTTCAGGTTTAGTCAAAGCGCTGCCCACACAAAGGCCTATTTGCATCTGGCTGCTGTGTGGGATGGCTTTTCAGACATGCCTTCAATGTGTCAAATAATACACTAACACATGTGTACACTGAGTGAGCTTTATCGTGAGAAACATCACACAAAAAAAATCACAAGACTCTGACACGCAAAACATGGTTCCCAAGACCTTGAAAAGTTAGGGGATTGAACTTTTTTTTTTTTCTCTTCGTGGACTACAAGTTGGAATTTTGTGAAAATGTACAGTGCATTCAGAAAGTGTTCAGAAACCTTCACTTTTTTCTCATTTTGTTATTTTGCAGCCTTATGCTGAAATCGTTTAAATTCATTTCTTCCCTCATCAGTCTTCACTCAATACCCCATAATGACAAAGCATGACTACAGCCTCTAGTCTTCCTGGGTAGACTGGGTAGTCAATGCAACAAGCCTTGGACACCTGGATTTGAGGATTTTCTGCCATTCTTCTCTGCAGATCCTCTCAGGTTGGACATCTCTGTACTCTGCTGTTTGTTCAGCTTTCCCCTCGGCCCTGATCAGTCTCCCTGTCCCTGCCTCTGGAAAACACCCCCACAGCATGATAGTGCCACCACCATGCTTCACTGCTGGGATAGTATTGGGCACATGATGAGCGGTGATGATTGGGGCCAAACTGTTCAATGCTGGTTTAATCAGACCAGAGCTTTTTTTTGCAAACTCTGAGCAGGCTTTCATGTGTCTTTCCCAGAGGAGAGGCTCCCATCTGGCCACCCTGCCTATGAGCCCAGATCGGTGGAGTGCTGCAGTGAAGTTTCTCCATTATCCACATAGCACCTCTGGAGCTCAGTCAGAGTGAACATCAGGTTCTTGGTCAACTCTCTTACCAAGGCCCTTTTCCCACTACTGCTAAGTTGGGCCGGACTACCAGTTCTAGGAAGAGTCCTGATTGTTCCAAACTTCTTCCACAGCAGTGGATTTTTTGTGTTTTTTTTGTTGTAGCCCTCTCCAGATCTCTGCCTTGCCACAATCCGGTCCCTGAGCTCCGCAGGAGGTTACTTCGATCTCATGGCTCCGTTTTTGCTCTGATATGCATTCATTCAGCTGAGAGACCTTTTACATAGACAGATGTGTCAAATCATGTCCAATAAATCGAATTTACCACAGCTGGACTCCTGCCAAAGTGTAGAAACATCTCCGAGACGATCAAGAGAAATGGGAGGCACCTGAGCTAAGTCTCATAGCAAAGGGTCTGAATATTTATGTCAATGTGATATTTCAGTTTTTCCTTTTTACTAAATTTCTAAAACTGTCAAAACGTCTGTTTTGTCTTCGTCATTATGGGGTACTAAGTGTAAATTGATGAGGGGAAAAAAACGAATTTAAGCGATCTAAGCGTAATGCTGCAACACAGCAAAATGAGAAAAAAGTGAAGGGGTCTGAACACTTTCTGAATGCACTGTGTATTGTTTACAAAATTTGACAAATATAACAGCATTGAGTTTTACCTCTGCCGAGGGTGTGTTTGTTATCAGGGCATGTTTTTCAGTCCCGGTAGTTGGAAAAATATCTAGAACACCTGTTCACAGTTTTCAAAGAAAGTTATGCCATAAGTCAAGAAGTGCTGGTCCAGATGTGTTTGTTGATATTTTGACATAATGATGCTGTAGAAAACGTATACGTATCTGGCATGTATGTTTCATTTAATTATGAAACAAGGTGTAGTCATCCAACATCTTTCAGTGGTTAACAAATGAGAGAAAATTGATTTCTCCGATGAGGGCACCCTGGTATCTCAGAAAAAGAACATTTTGTGCAGCAGTGGAAACAAGGTCAATTCATTTTTCTGTGAGAGAATTTTCGTTTTCAAGCTGCAGATGCAGTTTAGCAGTGGTTCTCAGATATATAACCGGTGTGTACGTAAAAGAAGAGTGCATGCAGCTATTTCCACACAGAAACGGGTATTTCTCAATAAGGTTGTGCTGAGTGTGTGTGTGTGTGTGTGTGTGAACCTCCGCACGAACTTTGCATCATTACTACAGAGACATTTATGAGTCAACTGAAAGGAGGGTGATATCTTTTTTGCACTAAAGAAAATGATAACATCAAACAGAGAATTTGGCCAACATTTTATTTCGAGCCTTAATTTTGGCAGATAGTACAGGTCCCAAGAGAGTCTCAGCAAGCGGTCAATATATTTCAAAAATGTGTTTACATCCTCATTTCTACCAGTAAATGTTATAACTCAAATCATGCAGCAATTCCGATGTAAAAGTAACTTAGAATAGATCAAACGTTTTTTCATAACAGATATTATGATTGACAGTGTATACTTGTGTGTATTGTACAGTGGATGCTTCGGTGTAGTGACAGCACATAACCGATGCTAGACTAAGGACAAAAACAAACCCGGTTTTTGCCACGATTAAACTGGAGTGTCGTCATTGATTTATTGATAACTTTAGTGGTAGGTATTAGGCTTGTTCACTTGCAGAGAGGTTTAACACTTACGCAGGGATTCATGAATTGGGTACAAAAACTTTGCACATGTTATGCTTTTGTGCACGCAGATTTTTCAGCCTTGAATCTGCACAGTTTGTAGTCACTGTTCATAAGTCAGATGCTCTCATTCTGCCACCAAATCAGAGACTGATTTGCATCCGTGACACCAGGTGAAGGGAAGAAATGGCTTTTAATCAGTTGTTAGGATAGAAAAACTAGAAGCTAAAAACATTCCAGTGCAGCTTCCAGACAGCTGGTTGCACTTGTAGTGACATTACCAGTTGCTTTTGACTTAGCACTTATGTAGAGTATATGATATATGGATGACTGAGATTCTCCACATACAGTTTATCTGCATGTTTTGACAGATGTGTTTTTGGGACTCAAATCTTGGCGAAATGACTTTTTTAAAACGGGGATTTTTTTTTTTCTCTTTTGCAGGGCTAAGGCGCAGGATTGAGAAACAGTTCCACCGCAGGATTATCAGGTCGGTTTCCACCACATTCACCCATCCTGACAAGCGGTGGGGAAACCACCTCAGCAAAGCTCATCTTGTAGGAGTTTACACATTTATAAACTACTGTACTCGCTGGCAGTCTGATCAGTGCTTGTTGATAATATCAAACATGTTTCTCTGATACAATCGTGACTATTCCTGTTTGTGTAGCAGCTGTTTAATGTGAGATAATGCCAGATGGAGTTATATATGTATGGGTTGATGTTAGTGGTAGTAATGAAGGCCTGTGCAAAGGTTCCTAAACATTTAAAACATGAGAAGCCCCTGAGCTGCAGTAAATGTGGTTTACAAGCCTACCTTAAATTACCCTATTTCTGCTGTCGTCTGCTCATTCCAGGCTCTGAATAAGATTTGCTCAACCCACACTGATGTCATTTCTCCGACAGCAGCCTGTTCTGTAGGAAATGCAGTGTGCATTTCCCTGTCTGTGTGCCTTTGAGCAAGACACCAAACCCTAACCAAATAGTTTTTTCC
Source organism: Xiphias gladius (assembly GCF_016859285.1). NCBI lineage: Eukaryota > Metazoa > Chordata > Actinopteri > Istiophoriformes > Xiphiidae > Xiphias > Xiphias gladius. Next base: position 7,279,342 of record NC_053410.1, on the reverse strand, counting down.
CTAGCAGTTGCCCATGAATGTTCTTTTTCAGCAAAACCCTGCATAAAAACTGCACTGAACAACAGAGGGCCTGTGTGTCTTGCTCAAGACCACCCAATTGAATCACAGCACGAGCCATTGTTCCTGCTCAAGTTTTATCGACAGATCTGAGATTTGAACTGATTATCTCCCGGTCACAAATCTGCATTCATCAAACCAAACAAAAAGACTCAATCCTTACAGCACTGCGTGTGTAATATGAAAGCTGTAATGCATGCAAACCTTTAGAGGAAAAAATTGGATTAGTTCAAGCTAATCACATTAGTTTAAATCAAATTGAATTTATGTAGCACCCTACAGATGACATTGTATTTTACATGGTGAGAAATGAAATAAAAGCAGAGTTAGAGTAGAGTGAAGCCTCTGCGCATTTTTTTTAAAATGTTGTACGTTATTTTAGCTTGCACTACTCGTTTTAATTGGCCTTTCTGCACGGCCAGAACCTTTGACTTTAATGCTCACAATCTATGGATCAATTGACTGGCCGCACTGAATGTAAGCATGGATTACCTTTGACAATTCCAATGAAGTATACTCAAAAAAGACGCCTGACGACAAAAAGAGAGAGAGGCAGTTGTGCAACCGACTATGAACATAAAGTGAAGGAAAAATTGGGAAAAATATGGAGCTGCAGATGACTGGAAGATGCCGACATTATGATCTGTCTGTTCTGCATTGAAGTTCAGTTTTATGTCTCAGTCGAGACTATAATTAGCCATGTAAAAACATGTAAACGCGTAAAATACCATGGCAAGAGCATTTATACAAGCTCATTACAGTTTGTAGGGACTCTTCTGACAGCAGCCATGTGGGGAATCAGCCTGGGGAACTACTTGAGCTGCAAGATGGCCAACAAAATATCCGATTGTTGATCAGTCAGTCAGTCATGAAGGTGTGGCGATCCCCCTCAAACCGCACGTTTAAAGACAACCGATGTGGCACAAATTCAGAACAATTCTAAAATTTCTCGGGGGGTGACAGCTTCGTGGTTAAGACCGAGCCTAATCAATACAGTGCCTATCCAGCTTTAGACTTTATTGTGTTTATCTGTTGTGAAATTGAGTTATCTGGTTTGATGGCTGCCTTGAGATCAGATAATTGACGTCTGATCCGGATATTTTGAAATAGTGTCACTAATTAATATGATAATAATGTAGTGATACTCGCTCAGTTTCCGTGATTGTTTCCCTCTCTAATGCAGCAATAATTTGTCTTGTGGAGTGAGGCATTTATCACAGGATCAAGAACTATCTTAGGTACCTGTGGCCGGAATGGGGGAAAAAAGAAAACATGTAGTGGTTTATTTTGGCTTTTATTTGAGGGGGTAAAACACAGAGAGAAAACTATGTTGCCATTTTACAAGTCACGTGACACTCAGTGACACGGAGGAAGCTACATGTAGCACACCAGCACCTGTGAGCTATTTTAAGTTTGTGAATGCCCTACAAATGTTCTCAAATATAGAGGCCTGTTATAATCAGTCTGCAAAATATGAACATACGGTATATAGAGTAAAAACAAAATCATCTCCTCTCCTCTTTCCTGGAGTGACACAGCAACAAGCAAGTAAAAGTGTGACTTTTATCTAGGTTACATATTTATAGTGGTCAGTGTGAGTAATGTCAGATGCACAGTAGGCCTATTTGTAGAAATAAAGGTGAAAAAATGTGGTTGCAGGACTCTTAAAAAAAAAACAAAAAAAACCCCTCACACTGATTGTATGACTGTGATTATTCCCTCAGCTGGAGTTCAGTGTTATCAGTAACCTATCTGGAGTACTCTGATTTGACTGTGTTTAATAAAGACCAGTCACGACATGTTTACACCTTTACCACAGTTATTTAAGCGTGAGTCAAGTGGCTCATGTGAATTATTTCAGTGGCCCTTGTTTTCTGTCAGTTTGTCAGAACACTTGCAAGATCAACATGTCAAACGTAAGAGGCTCTCTGGTACATTTTAATTTCACGTTTGGCTCCCTCCGCCTGTTGACAAGCGTGGTGCTACTGCAGGCATGTCAACAAAGCCACTGAATGTGATCAGTTACTGCAGTCAGATGTAAGATTTCTTCCCTTTGAAAACTCAGGCTTCTACAAAAGCTCTTCTGTTTATCTTGACCGTTATGTACTTTTGAGTTTATGCAATGTGCCTTATTAAAAGGCTATTGTCAGCACAGTGACTTACAAAATGTTTCTCTACCAGTGAGGGGTGGTTTTAGATGGTTACAAGTTTAAACCACAGAGAAAATAAATGATGATATTTCAAATTCTTACCAAAGTAAAATCCCGATCATCTACAATGAGGATTTTTTTGCATGATGCATATGAAGCTCCCCAGTGTCAGATGTGAGTTGTATCTATAAAATCAAGAAGCCGCCTTTGCAGTTTGACAGAATGGGGAGATTATTATTTATCGTACAGGCTATTGAAAGCTGTAAGGAGACGCCTCTGCTTGACGCGGTGCTAAGGATTTGTAATTAAAGGATTAGTGTGACATTTTGGGGAAGAGTTAGATTAGAGCATTGATGCCACTTTCACATCTGTACAGTAATTATGAAGCTGGAGTCAGCAGCTGGTTAGCTTAGCTTAGCGCAAGGACTGAAAAGCCGTACAATCCGTACAAAAGCTGAAGAGTAAAAATGACATCCTGCTGTTTTATGGGGCGTTATGTGTCTGACTTTTCTTGGCTGGGAGCAGAAGCTTCCTGGAGTCTCCCCTGATTGCCTTTGTTTTTTCTACACATTACAAAACATGGTACACTTTGTTAATTAGTTAAATTTAGAGGTTAACCACAAACAGAGGTTTAAAATCATACACATGCACAAGGATGTTTTGTCTGCATGATACTATTTATAAAGTAGCACCAACAAAGTTAATGCTATATATAAAAAAGGATTTACAGTTTTAACACAGATGTATTAAGCAGATGCATTTATTAAAGCTCGATCGATGACACATTTAACCCTCTAACAATGTCATGCTATGCAAAACCCTCTAACCTGCTCAGTAGAGCGCAGACCTCCGCCAAGGCCAATGTCAAACAACATACACCGGACTTCAGAGAAAAAAAAAATTCAAATTCATAGTAAATTATCTGGATCTGCCCCAAAATTTAATTGGTTCTTCCCCCGCCCATGACCCATCCCTCCACCAAGTGCGGTGCAAATCAGGCTCAGTAGTTCTTGCATAATTCTGCTCACAAATAAGCAAACTGACACGGCTGAAAACATAAACTCCTTGGCAAAGGTAATAAGGGTGTTTTTCATGGGACTGCACCGCATCCATGCATGTGTGAGGATTCTATTGGATACTTTATCCTAAACATTAAACCACATTTTACCTAAATCACGTTGTATATACCAATACCTCTGTAATTAACTGACAAGGCGACACTGAGACACAGGCTGTTTGTTATGGCGTCCTACTTTATTATATCCTCTACTACATGCGTAAGGTCTGTCCCATGACCTTGGTTGCTAAGGCAGCTGCAATTGGGGAATGAGCCAGCTGAATTCTAGCAGACAGCCGGAGACAGACAATGCCTCCAGTAAGTGACCTGTGGACACACGTCCTGATACTACCTAAAGACCTAAAGAAGGAAAAATTCACTCACAACATGACCGCTTGTGAGTAATGAATTGGTTTGGAGAGTATGTTTGAAAGTGTCTCTAAAACTTTCTTGTACAAATCCACAATGTCGCAGCATTGTGTGTGTGCGCACAGGGGTGCAGTTTGGTGAAATCGTTCCTTTTGTGTGTTCTAGTTATAAAATCTCAATGAATAATAATTTGATAATTGGGTTCAGGGAAGGTAGTTTCATTTTTTGCAATCAAATGAGTTGCCGCTTCAGCTTGGAGTCATTTGGGGACGGTCCTGCCTTCCACACTCAGTCGATACAGTAGGTAAGGGCTTTAGAGGACGCGTCTACTGAGACGGAGCACCTGCAGAGACCAGTCCCTGGGGCTTGGTCAGTGCTGTGATTTTCAACTATTTCAATTGAAAAAAGGAAATTGATCGCAGACCTGTGAAGCTTTTGTCTCACAGTGAAATTTAATTAGCAGACTTTCTTCAGTGTGGTGCGTGAGAGCCTGCGTGCATCTATGTGTGAGTGGAAACTGAAAGTGCAGCAGGACTGTTTCCAGTCATCTTCCATCAGTCCTGACACAGCCGGCCACTTGGCCAAAGTTAAGCTTATACACACACACACACACACACACACACACACACAAAACATCAAGCACAAAAGCAGCAGATGTTAAATTTCCCTCTTAAAAGTCTTGTGCAAAAGAGCCTCTTTTCCTTGACTTGTTTTGACAGCTGTGTGTGTGCGACCAGATCACAATTTGTGGTAAATGTCCCACCTCTCTCGTTCTGGTCTCAGGCTCAGCCATTTTATCTCCACATCCATCTCCCCAGTCAGCAAATGAGCTGAGCTCCCTCTCCCGTGAAATGTAAAAGAAAGCGCAGATTAAATGAGAGTCCAATAGAAAGTTAATCACTCACTCTGACTCTAAAGGGATTTGGGTTGTCCTGCAGATTTATTCCGCCCCAAATTATATGTTCATGTTTTTTTTTTTTCATGTCTATCTTAACACAGTACTCATACAGTACGTCCACATGTACGTGCGACCATTTAGAAGGAAGTGGGAGGAGTAGGAGATTCAAAACAAAGTGAAATTCTCTGATGTGCTATAAGTGAGGTTAGGGTTTTCACTGAAATAGAGCAGTTCTTGTGAAAGACCTGAAATTCCAATTACTGGACACAATTTTTGGAGTTTCCTGATAATGTTAGAATTTAGATATATGTGTACATTTAGGCCTTTTTAATTCTGTCAGGTGTATTTGATCCTAAACTGCAGAAGACACGGGAAGTAATAGTGCCTATTCTTCCAAGTGCCTTGTTCAACTGGGGGTCTTTTGCCTGTTTGTGCCAAGGGGCCCATTTTCTCATGATCCTTCTATGACAGCACCCGGTAACTCTTTCAATTGACATGTGAGTATTTTATTAAGATAGACCTGAAAAAAATTAAACCTTCCCTGCTTAAGAAAATGAAAATGTAAATCATAAAAGAAATATAGGAAAATTCTAACCTAAATCATTTTTCCCCCCTCAGAGCTGCACTACCTTTGTTTCCACTCAGTGTTATGTAGACATGTGGAGCAGTTATGATTGATTATATTCATTTTAAAAACTCATACCTGAGAAATGTTAAATATAGAGCTTCAGTTAGTAAGTAAATGCAACCACAAGGCAACAACAGAGAAATTATGTAACATTAATAACAAAAATTGAGCATAAAAGACGCTACCCCTTTGTATCTTCAAGCTTGTCAACCAAATGAGACAAACAGCACAGGCATGATGCAAACAGTTGCTTTTCAAACGTCCTGACGAACAGACAGCATTAAATGTTCTTTGTGGTTTCTCTGTGCTGCTGTAGCCGTTTTTTTTTATTTGCTTTTTTTTTTTTCACCATTTCATCCTAAAGGATCAGTTAGTCAGTTTTAAATGTTGATATGTTTTCTGGGTGGCATTATGTCCCAGTTTTTACTTCTTCATAAACATGAAAACTCGTATTTGTATCTGCTTTTACACTCTCCAGAGTCAACATAGACATTTGTGAAAAAATATCCAGATGTTCATCCAATATATCTTGTGAGACAACTTAACTTCCTTTATTGTCTTCAGTGTTAAAGAATGATTAATAATACTGAATGATACTTAAAACCTATGAACTCAATGGTTTACATCATGGAAAATTTCCTATTTCGCACATTAACCCCCATTTTGCAGGGTTTTAATAACAGCTTATTTTAATAGTTGCCTGCATGTTTTAAAGTCACATAAGACAAACCTATACTCATAATAAACATTTACTCAGGTGCCAGTTGATTAGGTACACTGGTCGTGGGCCAGGGAAGAACTCATTAAATTTTGGGGCAGATCTGGATTATTTACTATGAATTTGAATTTTTTTTCTTTGAAGTCTGGTGTATGTTGTTTGACATTGGCCTTGGTGGAGGCCTGTGCTCTACTGAGTGCCCTTCTAGTTGCATAAGAAAAATCTGCAGTGGAGTGTATATAGTAGCTGCTCTTCCACAATAACAGTAATATTCAGTGCAGTTAGATGAATCACATAATTTGAAAATGAGGATTGGCAGAAGGATGACTTATCCACTGCACAAGTCCCTCCCCTTCACCTTTGACCTCCAGTCAATACATACAGCTGGTGTTAAGTACTCTTACACCTGCTTAACGCTGATGCGGGTTTCCACTTTATCAAAAGAGACGACAAGACAAAACATCTACTCATCCATCAAACTGGTTATTGTCCTTTCACCAGTAATAAACAGAGTGGAGAAATCCCATGGCGTAACCCCTGATCTTTAACCAACATGCAATTTGTATTCCCACTTACTGGCTGCACAAAGTAACATGAGTGTGGAGTGTTAGAAATAATAGGTGTTTGTGTTGCACGAACATTATTCGGAATCTCTTGCCGTTTCTCCAGAAACAAGCTACTGGTAGCTCAAAAAGCTGCTGGAAGGTTCCTGTTAGCATTGCATTGCTAATTTGTCATCTGAGTAAATTTGGTACAGCAGGAGGGGGTTGCACTGTTTATACTAATCCAGCAGTCATATTTTTTCAGACTGTAATTATAAGAAAAAATTGTTTACACACCCCCTAGCTGTAATTACAAGTCGGACATATCGGGAATTTCTGACAACTACAGAAGTGTCAACAAAGCTGTGGCAAAATGGCTGCCCAACAATGGTTGCAAAATTAACACTAAATCAATCAATTCAGCTAAATACAAAGGAGCTATACACCGATTGCTTATATCTGCTGGTTAACAAACCACACAATACAATACACAAAAACTAAACTGGGTTATTTTTCTGGTGTTTTTATGTGAGTAGCAATGGGGTAATGATCTTGGAATATTGTGTCGCTGCTCGCAAATTGAAATAATGGGTATTTTTCCTCATTCTTACCATTCTCCCGTTGTAAATGCACCATTATACATACATACTGTATATTAACTTAATTTAGATTTTTAAAAAAATCTCTTTAAATTAGAGTCTACACTTACTTTATGGTCAGATTTTGATTCAGAGCTCATCGGAATTGTCTCTTGATAAATACCATTTATCAAGATTACCCTAACCTAATTTCTGTCCCATTTAAAACTTACACTGTAGATGAGTTTTGCCCCGATATATTAGGAGCTACAGGTAAATGTACATTTTCCATTAAATGAAAGGACTTTGTGATTTTTTTTTTTTTTTTTTACTAATTTCTCTTATTAAATCCACCTCTACATAAAAGCAGGCGTAGTCAGAGAGGACACCTTGTTGGTGTTAAATATCTAATCATAATCGGTTACAAGCTTTTAAAGCATCCTGTCGCTTTCTTTTCAACAAATGCACTCAACTGTTGTTAAACTGCGCAGAGAGAGCTAAATGCAGATCCACTTTATCGGGCAGGGAAGACAAAGCACCGAGTCATCTATCAGACTGGTTAATCTGGTCCTGTCCGTTCAGTACATTAGTCGTCACAGTTATGTGTCGTTGTCCACAGAGAAGATCACTGGAGTGACTTGGCACGCGTGTTTAATCCCCTTTTTCTACACCGTCTTGTATAAAGACAGTCTTGCAGTTGTTTACTTTTGCTGAGAAGCTGATTCTGGGAACGGGTCGAATGTTGCTGCAGTTGTTTGAGCCTTGGGAGCTTTCGATTGTTAAAAATCAGTGGTGATATTTCAGAGTTTATCTCTGAAACATTTCGCCTCACGTGCTGCAAATCTGACTTCACGCAGATGCAGTGTTGTCGACTAGTGTCTTGTACTACTTGTTCTGAAATTGACAGAAAATTTCACAGGAAAAGCCAAAGACTGGAATAGAAACGTCCTTTCTCAGTGACATCTTGAGTCTGAAACTAAGTGGTACTCAACTTAACAAGGGCGACCGCCTAATTCATCTCCTCAGCTCTTAACAGAATGATGAAAAGCGTCACCAGAGCTGAGAAATTTCTAGCCTTCTGGCCTGTGTCTGTGTAATGGTGTGAGGACAGAGGCTGTGTTATAAATGGAAGACTGTAATTTATCTTTTTGCACTTCTTACAAGGTCTTTAATCACAGTGTCTACCTATGGTACTTCTAGATGGCTAAAGACATTCATCCTTAGGAGAAGAGCCTGTCACCTAGGAGAGATTTGTCTTCATAAAGATAGTTGTGTGTGTGTGTGTGTGTGTGTGTGTGTGTGTGTGTGTGCATGTGTGTGTGCATCATGTGTATTTACATAAGATAGCTCTATTTCTGGGGGATTTTAATTGTGACTACATGAACATTTTTTTTGTGTGCACATATAATCTTCATCTTATCAAGTAGTTTTTGTCTTTTTTTTTTTTTGAGCCATTAAAGCCTTGTTTTTCTCATAAGTGAAAGCATCTTTAAAGCAGGCAAATCTCTGCACGGGAATCAAGAAATGACTTTGAAAAATGCTTGAGACTATTGGATTGGTATTAGACACAGATAGACATTATCTCAGACCTTATCCCTGTTAAGAGAAGAAAGTTTTCTCCTAAAAACAAAAACCAAAAAACCAACGTGTACACACATTAAAGGGGGGGTAAGGGATTCTGGAGAAAGACTGTTGATATTTGTTCTATATGGCTCAGTCCAAGCCACTTTGTTTCCCTTTTTTTTTTTCTTTTTTTTCTTCAGCGCGCATAGAACAGACCGTGAGGAGATATTCACTGAATTTGACAAAAAGTGTATTAGATTACAAGCCCTCACTCCACCATTAAAAGAGCACAAATTATGAGGCATGATTTTCAATGTGTTGTGCTGGAAAGTCACCACAACCAGACATAAATTATTATGTTAAAATGCTGCCGCTTTTGCAGGAGAGTATGAAAACATGCATGCGGTCACCAGTGCTTATTTGTATGTAATGTCTTTAGATGATTTAAAGGACTGGTTATAATAAAGTACACACCTCACATGACGAGGGACATTATATGATCAGATTAGCGCGAAAAGGAAACGTACATCCAGTCAAAACATCTCACTTTTGTGGTTGGACACTACAGTCAGTGTAAACTTTCCAGAATATCATATCCTAAAAGCCTCAAGTGTAAATGTGTTCAAACAGCTTTCATCTTTTCCACTGATGCACAAGGCTCTAGGGAGGAGGTCCTATTGTCTGTTGTTTGGCCAAAACTATTTTGCCCTTTTTTTTTTTTTTTCCTACCAGCGAGGCAAAGCCTCAAAGTAAAATGCTTTGCTTTAATCTGTTTAGACTGGGCAGACAGGGTCTATCATGACTAAACAAAGCGTGGTCAATTCAAAGTGACCCTAATTATTAGTCTTTTAAGTCAATCTGACATTGTAAATTATGTTAATTTAAGCTTTGGTGTCAGGAATTTTGATTGACTCTGGTCCTGTTTAGCTCTATTTATAAAAACACATAACAGTATAAACACAGTCTAAACACAGTTTAGCCCTTTCAGTCTAGCAAGTACAAAGTAAATACATGAAAAAAAAACAATAAATAGTAAATAAAAGAGCTGGCATGACAGGCGTGTAACATTTGACTGAGTCTAGTTTTTGTGCAGAGACTAAATGGTTCCAGGCTCCAAAGTAAGTGATAACAAAAGAATATTTAATCTGTTATGATGCTGTATGTGCAAAAATAAATCCTTAATAGATAATTGCAGTTGCACATTGGCTCAGATAAGGAGCAGTGCTTTTGCTTCAGTGTGTCAGAGTGAGCTGAGTGGACGTTTGAGTGTTCAGACAATGAAAAACAAATTGAGGCATGTCTTGGAGGAAAATTAAAAACTCAGAACTTAAATGTATCCACCCCACTGTGGTGTACTGTTTTTATATCAATACACCATCTGTAGCGCAGATTGAGTTTTGCTGTTGCAAATGTCATCCATTTCCTCTGCAGAGAATCATGTACAGTATCTGTGCCGAGGACTCGGACGGTCTCCAAACACTCACTTCTTGTCTGTGATTTAAAGGCCAGGAATCGTCGCTGTTCATAGTTTTATACATTTATTTTTATAAATCTAGATTAATAACTTAACTTCACTGTGATTCAGAGCAGGTAAAGTGTGTGAGTAGCCACAGATACAGTGATGGTGAACCAGCTAATCAGTGAGACTGAATGGTAGCAGGTTTTTAAACATTGAAACATTTGACTTTTCACATATATTTACATATACATAAATATATGCAAATGCACACTATTTTATTTTTAGTCTTTTTCCTAGGAGGCAAATTTTCATCTGCTGATGTTAAAAATGCACCTTAAAAACAGAAAAAAACAACATATACAACAATGAATAATGCCACAGTATAACACATGGTGGTTTGGAAGAAACGGGAAAAAAAAAAAAACGGAATTGCAGATAATTGAGGATTACTTTAAAAAGCTGGTGCTTAGCTGTTTTATTTATTCATCGTTTTAAACCTTTGTGGCTTAATGTAGTTTCTCGTATTGTTTAGCCTTCGTGACCAAAACGTTGAAGGGAAAAGAAATACAATTCTGGTTTAATAAGAGTGGGAAGATCATCTCTGGATTGTGACTTAGTGTGTATTTTTAGTCAAAATCATAGTCCGACATTTCCTTTGTTTTCGCCAATGCTGCCTAGTTGTGTGTGTGAGTGTGTGTGTGTGTGTGTGTGTGTGTGTGTGTGTGTGTGTGTGTGTGTGTCATCTCAACACTCTGATCCAGAAAAAGGTCAAAAAGTCTGGAAGGAAAGCAGGAAGCTGCAGTGACGTTTAACATTTATACACACATGTTTATTAAATACAATTGTTGTAGCAACGAAACAACATATTTACATTTGCCAAGTTATTATTTGTCTTCACTTGTATTTATGATTGTAAAGGCAGTAATTGTGTAAGTGCATGGAAGTGTGTTTTTAATATAATTAGTAAAAGTTAAGTCTCCTAAACTTTGGGAATTTCATGGTGGACACCTGATGTGCAGAAGTGTCTGTTAAGACTGACATTTTGATACTTGTTTGTATTCTAATTTCAGAACCAAAAAAAAAACAAAGGCATATACCATGCTGGTAGGCCTGGGTTTAGTAAATCATGGAGATTAAGAAGGAACATTATGCAGTTTAGGTGTCAAAGTCATATATTCAGTGGCATATAGTACAGCACTAGTTTGCTGATATTCGTAATATGATCCGGTAATTCATAAGCTGATCTGCACTCTGCTGTCACTCTAACTAGAAAGGAATGCAGGGAGGATTTAAGGAAGGCTTATGACTTAGCTTGTTTCTTCATTCAGTTTTGTAAAGTCTGGAAAAAAGCTGAAGAAAAGCAGAATAGGGCAAACAAGAAGCATAGGTCGTGTGTGATAGAAATAAAAGCTAACTTTACTGTCTGCTCTAGAGCACCAGATACCCCTCCGCAGAGACCAAGGGAGGGAAGGGAATGATGGCATCTTTAAAGGAAAATAGTGACTGTAAATTACATTTTTGTTTACCAAAAACACAGTTTGTGCATTTTTTACATCCCTGAGTAGTGTCTGCAGGTATTTCGTCAAGGCTGCATGCAGCCCCAGCAGCCTTTACCAAGTATGTAGGGCAACCTGTGTGTAGCCTGAGAGGCAAAACTGAGGGAAATACTCAGTAAAAAAAACTTGACAATCTCCTGCTCCTTAACATCATTGCTTTGAGGACACGGGAATAACTAAAGGCAAATTAAATAGGTGTATCAACATTTTTATCAACTCAGATCTTCTTTCATCTGGACTTCAGTGGCAGAACAGCAAAAGACAAATGTTGAGAGAGACTTTAGTAAGTAAATCAAGCTGAAGCAATAAAAGTGAGGGGACAACACTAGGACTTTAGGGTGTTCTGTCATTATGTTATATTATATTAGATTATTTTATATTCCATGCTATTAATCCAATTATAATACATTTGGACAGTAGTGGACAATCTGAGGAGTCTTGATAAATCGTAGTCCATGTTGTTCCCTTTTTTTTTTTTCCAGCTTCATTTTTTTAGGGGATTTAAATGTTTCCTTCTCTGCAGGTCTGCAAAAAACACATTTTTATTCGAAGGCAATAAAAGCTATTAAAAGCTAGTTCGGGCTGCACAGTGTACCGTTCCAGCCTGTTGTATTTTATTTGCTCACAGTAGGGCTATAACGCACTTAACGATGCCCTATGATACCTGGGCACCACTTAATGCAATGGGCCACCGTATGTTCTCATATTTTTAACGATATTTCTCTGCATTTATGTTCATTCTTCATGTTTTTTTTGCCTTCTCTTCCTGCATCCTAACAATGTTTTTCTCTTGCTCTAGTTGAGCTGTTGCTGAGTCAGCTTGGGGTCATGACATCATCATCATGAGATGGGGAGGCTGGTGGACGGTGACCGCAGGCAGCGACAGAAGAGGTGGTGCTGTGTGTTGCGGTTTGCAGCGGCTGGTTCTTGGTGAAAAGAAAAAAGTGCTGTGGAGCTGCTTCAGGGAATAATTTGCTCAAATGTTGAAAGGAAGAACAAATTCACGAGGTCTGAATGGGCAGCAAGTAAGATTTTTATTGTTGCATTGCACCAAATGACCATAAAACACCTGCAGGAGGTTGGTAATTGTCCAAGTGCTGAGGTCTTTTGGCTTGCCAAACTGTCTTCCGGCTTGTGGGCTGTTTTGGAGCAAAATCTCCACACCCAGTGAAGTAATGCTTGTGCTGTTGAAATCCTGACTGGTGGTGACTATAGCTAGTAACACACAAGTGAAAGATTGCTTAGCCTCTGGAGTCTTTCTATTTGTCAGTGATGAGGCCAAGTATGTTGATCATAACAAATTTTTTTCAAAAGAAATTTTTTTAAATGCTGAATTATTGATATTTTCAGCTTCTTAAAGGCATACATAGCTATAACAGTGAAAGAGGCACAAATATGAATTGGGAAAGAATCATTTTACATGTACATAGACTATTATAGTTTTACCTCTTATATTTTCTGCTGTGTTTTTATGTATAAATAGTGAAACAATATTTTTTACAATCTTGAACTGTTCTAGAATAATAGTTTGAGCTATTCGTAATTTTTAATAGGTGCCTGTATCATTTATTTTGTAATTTGGGTTCCTGGCAGCTATTAAATTGAAGCAATTATAAGTCCGACTTACAGCTGAGTTTTGCTGAAAAAAAAACAAAAAAAAGATACTATGCATGTGGGGTAAGGACAGTTTGACAGTGTGGTAAACAAAGACAAACGAATGTTTAGAAACCCGGCCAAAAAATTAACAAAAATAAGCTGGACTCCAAAGGGTTCAAACCCTCATTATTTCCTGGGATTTTAGCCTTGCCTTCACATGGACATCTGGCACAAAAAAGGCAAAATTCAGTCACAATTTTTTATCTCAGGCAGGTCAATTTTCTGATTTCGTAACTTAACATTAAATTTTATGCAGAACATGCACATGAAATTTGTGCAGAAACACTTTCCAAAACAACAGCAAAGACAGGATTTTTGAAACGTCCATTGGCCTTTAATGACTGAATGAATTTGTTTTTCCTCTCTGTGTGTTGTAGCTAATGCACCTTGCCTTCATTTAAATGATCAAAATAATGGAATCAATAAATCAACTTAAAACATTAACTTACAGTTCAACTGAATCCAGCTCTTGTTTTGGTATTATAATGTAAGGTCAAAACAGGTAAGGGTCATGAAACACACTCAGCACATAATGACTCTCACTCCAGTAGGAACAAGTTCATATTTTTTAAGTAATTATCACGTAATTTAGGGATGTGACTATCAATCATTTTCATTATGGATTAATCTGCCAATTATTTTCTCAATTTTTCTCCAAATTGACAAAATGTAGTAAAGTTTCCCACCACAAAAACCAAGTTGACGTCTTCAGATGCCTTGTTTCGTGCGAGCAACAGTCAAAACTAAAAGATATTCAGTTTGCCATCACCGGGAACAAATAAAAACCTCAGACCCTCACAGTTTGGGCAAGCCAATGTTTGGCACTTTTGCTTTAAAGATTTCTCTAGCGATTCATCGATTATCAAAAATGTAGCAGATCCTTTTTCTGTTGGTCAAATAATTGATCAACCAATTTTTTCAGCCTGAATAGTATTTGAATTTCAGATTACTGGCGTCCTCCAGGGACTGTTAATGCACTTTAGCAAGCAAAGCCCAACACTAGCTAAGTAAGTACTTTTTTAGTACGTGTGTGTGTGTGTGTCTGTGTGTGTGTGGCAGCAGTTCATGCACACATAGACATGAAAAGTTAAGCAGTTTGAACAGTTTTTGTACAATATATAAAAGTTATTTTCACGTTGGATTCATTTTTCCTGCATCAGAGGCTACACATGGAGGCATTTAAGGACTACTCTGCACTTCCTCAAAAACTGTAACTACACGTGGGGGCTATAATATGGCTGCTTGTGTGTTTTGGCAGTGGAAGGTTTCCACTTCCAGAGCTGCAAACTGGCTTGACTGGACTAATTTCAGTGATTCTGTAGCAAGTGGAGCTGAGAGGATCAAGTCCAGCTGTGGTAAATCTGTGTGAATTAGTGAGGAAAAAGCATTGATTTAAAAAAAAAAAAAAAAGGACATGAAATGTGACTCCAGTACTTAAAAAACATCAAATCTTAATGATCTCTGTTAAACTTGTTTTCAAATATTTAAGGAAGTTGAAGAAAGTTAGATTCTCATAACAGGATCCCCAACAAAAACATAAAGCATTTTAAGTCCATCCTCCGAAATCATAGCTTTCATATAATGCTGTTCAAGATTACATTAAAAAACGTATTTAATGAGTTATATTTGAACATCTGTGACTAGGTTTCATAGTTGATCACTAAACTTCTGAGTAACACTGCAGCGTTTTAAAACTACAAACAGGTCATAATTAATGGGCTGAGTGAGTTTCATGACCCTCAGGCTGTTGTCACACATTAAAACCGCATTGTTAAATGTCAGAATGTGGTCATCAGTGTGTACATGCACCATGCCTGAAAAATGTTCTTTTTTTTTTTTCACCTCCTAGGTGTTTGTCCTGAGATGAACCGAATTTTTCGGTCTCACAAACGAGAGGTCTTGAGCCTGAAAAAAAGAGGCATTTTGTGTAAAGGACTGAAATTGGTTTTCCGATGCTGTGCGTGCAGGCACAGTTGATGCTTTGAACAGAGTGAGAGAACAAGCATGAAATACCACGCTGTGGCCTTAGTGGTTACTGATGTCCACACTAATGCAGATTTGTAAACAACTTTTGTCATTTTCGAGCACTAAAAAACTGCACTTGTCAAAAATCTTGACCTATGATAACGTGTTTTATGGTCATGCGATCCATTTGAGAGACTTGCTGCTCAGTAAACGACACAACTCACCGTTTTTCTTTTAAACCTTTTAGTATGGAGAGCAAACAATTGTGTGCGTGGAAAAGACAAACTTGGCACATCGACGCCATTTTCAGACCTAATCTGCATTACTGTTAACATGGTCGGAGACAGAAAGGAAGGGGAAGACAGGTGGACACACTACTGATAGAGAAATCGTTGTTGAAATCCTGTGAACGGGATTTCTACAACGATTTCTCTATCTAGTTTACTTTCCAGTGGGTTTGAGGTCATGAAGTTCAATCCATGGGCACGGTTTGCCAAACCCAGTGGTGGAAGAAGTACTCAGATCCTCTACTTCAGTAAAAGTACCAATACCACAATGTAAAAATACTCCATTTGAAGTAAAAGTCCATTTACCGTTGTCGCTGGTCGAGGCGGAGCTAGTTTTAATTTTTAATTTAGTTCGGTAGTTTCCAACCTGGGCGTTGTCCCTCTCCAAAGGATTACGAAATAAATCTTGGGTTGTGAGTGGGTTAATGGGGTTGAAAGGAAGGAAAAAAAAACAAACTACGACTACATAAATCTGTATTCATTTTTCTCTTATCTTTGCTTTTTTGTGAAATAATAGAACATATTACCTCTTCAGGTGTCCAACAATTATTCAAAATAAATATAAAGTGGCCCCAACCACACACAAAAACATTAGTTTGGGTTTAATCTTTAACAATGCATTTTATTTTGTAAGTTTGTCATATGTTTTTGTTTTATATAAAATCTAAATATGAAAAATAACAAAAAACTACAGCTGTTAAATAAATGTAGTGCAGTAAAAAGTACAATATTTTCCTCTGAAATGTAGTGGAATAGAAGTGTTAAATATTTATGCCCATGTTTTATCAATCTGTTAGGACAGATTTCCACATTAATATGTTTTTTACCACATGGCCCCTGGGGGCTCTGTGCAGTTTCATGAAAGGCGGTCAGTTTATCACGGAGTTTCATGTGACTGCTTCCTACCTCATCTACGAGAAAGATTTAAATATGCAAATCAACAGGATAGGTAGAAGGGAGGAGAGGACAGGGAAAGACAAAAAGCTTGGGCCTCCAACAATTATTAAAAATAAATATGTATAATATAGGTTTTGAGGGAACTGATAACAACTCTCAGACATCTCGGAAGGGGCCCCAAATAGACCTGCTTTTTTTTTTTGTCACAACCCACAAATATTGGTTTGCATTGTATTTTAAAACCTTATCTTGTGTTTTTTAATGTAAAATCTTAACATGAAAGGTAACTAGCAACTAAAAGACGTTGGTTAAGGCCCCTTGTCAGCTTCTTGGTGTGTACAGGTGGAGTTCAAGTGACCTCTGCAGGAGAGAACAATCTGCCCAGTGGCCCCGGCGTAATTTGAGTCTGAGACCCCAGGTTTAGGAGTTTGGCTGCTTTTCTTTTTAAATTTATCTTAAGACAATGAGCTGCTATCGCAGCAACTTGTCAGCAGCCTGGAAAAAAAGCTGAGAGAAGAGATCGAGGGTGAGAGAAATACAGTAGACGCTAAACCAAAACAAGGAAGACAGTCAGACCATGTGTGTGTGTGTGTGTGTGTGAACTACGACGAGAGGGACAAAGATTGAACGGGAAAGAGAGCATGTGAAAAGAGAGTAAGACAGAGTCAGGGAGAGGGAGAAATAGGAGGGGAGATATATTTGTGTGTCTATAAAGCTCAGCATGCTTCTCATTTTGAATACTGGGCCTGTCGTGTAAGGTTTAGCAGAAGTGAATCCCGACTGTAAGAAATGACGACAATACACCAATAAAACATCTCACACTGAGGAAGTTGTCTGTTGTTGTTGGTATGTTTGAAGGAGCACACACAACACAGCCACATTTCACGTTTTTCTGCGAAGTACATTTAGGACATGCTCACAGCTTGCACGTTCGGTTCGACTGGACTGGCCGGAATGATTAAAAAACTGAGGTGTGCACTGAAAGTTAGCCATCTCTGTACGCATCTGGAGAAAATATGTCATATGCACAAATTTACTTGATTTGTCCTCTTTGCACAACAGTCATTTCCTCCATTAGTCAGGATGTGTTGCCGCCTTCTGGTTTTTCTAATGGAGCACATGCACATTTTTCACATTTTCTCTTCCTTTATATCTTTTTCTTTTTCTTTTTTTTTTTTTTAATTTTTTAGAAAGTAAGGAGTACTGTATAACTAAGGATGTGTCACACAGCAGACAGACTTTACACTTTTAAACCAGAGAGGACGGTGAACACGCAGCTTTTTGGGCCGGTATTAAAGCAACAGTTCGACAGTTCAGGAAATTCCCATTTCGCCGTCTGACGATGAGATGGTTTGATACCACTCGTGTCTGTAGGGTAATGATGAAGCTTTAGCTAGCAGCTGGTTATCTTAGCTCAGCATAAAGACTGGAGACGGGGGGAAACGGCAAGCCTAGCTCTGTCCAAAGGTAACAAAAGCCACCTCATTTGTTTAATCCATACAAAAACTAGGTTACTGTACGTGCTAGACTATTTCTTGGCCGACTCTTTCTAGACTTTATGCTCATGTAACTCAAATAAGTGTATTTCACAAAAAGTCAAACAATTCCTTTTATGTCAAAGGCAGTCATTTCCTCACTATTATGGTCCCTCTCTGTTACAGCTGCTATAATAAAAAAAGAATATCATCTGTGTTTTTTCAGTAGTAGAAAATTCTGTCCGAGACATTTAAATCCTGCCTTAAGTAGCCAATACAAATATCATTTACCACTATCGTGAACTTGAGAAAATGTTAAGAGCTGAAGTAGGAGCTGAAACACACTGAAACAGAAAACAATCACCATTACAGATAAGGTGTCCTCAGGAGAGATCGCTATGAGCAGTTTTATCTGACGAAAATTAATGTCAAAATCTGATGAGTGACTAAATATTTAACTGTAAACGTGTTGTTTTTTTTAATGCCAATTTAATGTAAACAGTGTTTTGCGTAACAGAAACTGGGTGTAGTGCTATTCCCTATTAAAACGGAAAAGGCGTGAGCATGGATGCTCTTTAAATTGTGTTATGTCATTTGTTCTTTAGCGACACTTCGGCTACAGTAGCTACAGTAAACTGTGACCTATCAGCCCTATGATTTTTATTTGCTGAACATGTCTCTTCTTCTATGCTCTTTGAAGCCGTGGTGAAACCATACAAGGCTGCTTAAAAAGTCCAACAGACTTGGGAGGTGCTATGTGAAATTAGTTTTGGAGTTTTGGTCCATTGATTTGGCCTTCTTATCAGCATGATCAGCAATTGGAGAATGGGGGCAATTAAGGTATTTTAAAACCCTTAGCCCCCAGCTGCTGCAATTCGGGGCAAAAACTTGTACTCCTCCTCTGAGTCATAACTCGGTCAAATCTGAACACACAGACGTGATGCACATATTTTTAGACTCAGAGCAGCTTACACTTCCCGAGGATATAATTATATTAAATCCCTTGCGAATAAACACCCATAAATCTGCTTAGAAATCATAGAAAAAAAAAAGACACTCCTCAGAGCTCCAGAACCTGCCTGAGAATCATGACGTTTTTAATTTTTCTTTTGATTCTCTACTTCCATGGGTACATTGGAAACAGGAGCTGCTAATAGCGTATTCAGTACATTTTTAAAAGGTGACAAACTCTGAAACCCCTATACTCCATAAAGCCGTTAGCTCGTGGAAAGTTAGACATCTGTAGCAGGTCTATTGTTTTGCCATTTGAGGGTTTTACACATTTGAACTCATTTTTGTGTTCTTAAATATTTCCTGGTCTCAACGGTAGGTTTAAGCTTCTCATACATCTTTTGTGATGTAAATATTTTTTTACATCACTTATGGATAAATATTTGTCCATGATAAGAGGGTTATATCATGTTTTTTATTAGGATACAATAAAGTACAGTTTATTGTAAATCCTGCATTCAAAACTGTGGTGCAAGGCTCAAAACGGCCTGTGAATGATTTTTTCCATTGGCTCATTGCATGATAAGTGTAACATAATTTACTCCGGTGTCAAGGCAGGAGTCTAAATTCCTCCTTTAAACAAAAAGTTAGAAAATTTCAACCAGGGTTGAGCAGGTTTGCAGGTTTCACCGACGAGAGGGTGACACAGGGTTGTGATGCTGAGCAAAGATGAAATCTCTCACACTGAAAGTTCAGGACCTTAAGATGAGTTTAGATGAGGTGATGCTTGTACACACACACACACACACACACACACACACACACACACACACACAAAAGGATTGGTGAAAGATAGTTTTCTCTGCAGTGGTGAGATGAGATCAGCAGCTAAAGAGCTCCAGGGCAGAGGACTACAAACTGAAGGGTTATATGCTTTTATATAACAGCTAAAAAAAAATACATGTAAACACTTCAAATTTTGTCTCAAATTCTTGGATGCTGAATTTATATTGTCATCAACTGTGTATTTAATAAACTAAAAGGGATAAAATCTGTGGCTGTACCCTTTTTTTCTTATTGTAAAAAGGCTGGAAACCCCTCAGAATAGTTAAGTCAAGCTTAAAAAAAATCAAGCTTATGAGAAAGAAAAGATGCTCAAGATCAGTCTTCTTTGAGTTTAACTGGGAAATATCCACAATTATTTTTATTATTGCTGGAAAAGGACTGTAGCTGTATGTATTAAAATTTTTTTTTAAATCTTTCATGATTATATATTAAGGTCTGAAAATGCACAAGAAACAAGCCTTTAACATGCTTCAAAGGGAAAAAAAAGTCTTGGATGCCCCCTGGTAAAGTCTCAAATTTTCTATAATCATACCCTCAAATGCCATTTAAAAAGTCAACAGATCGGTCATTTCAAGTTGCAACAACACGTGGCTTTTGTTTGATCTGGTGATCTGAACCAGAGATTAGATGTGCCAGATGAGGGTAGAAAACACCAGGAGCTATGACAATGCCGGCACACAGTTATCCATGTCTTCCAGTCAGCGGCATATAAATGGTTTTTACCGTCTCTGACTCTGCAGAGAGACAAACAATTATCAGAAACAACTGGGAGTCAAAAGACAGATGGTGAATGGAAATCTGGGGGCAGATGATTAGAGACATGTCCTACAACTGCAAGGTCAAAGATGTTATCCTCAGAAACAGCCCGAACACTCCAAATGCTCAGCGGCCTGATTTATAAAACTGTGTGTAGACACCTGCGCTTAATTTTCCCTTCGTAAATATAAATCCCCTCGTGAATATTTAAATACATTGTTCCACGGGGAGGATGGCAGCGGCTGCGGCAGCTGTCAATGCAGTCAGCTCAACAAATCTGACAATTCCAGAAACTGAACAAAGGGGAGAAGCGTATTGCTGCAGACCATGTACAGTATGAGCATGTGGGCAGGAACTCACCAGGGCTCACTGCTTTATATTTTCAAAGCATCTACGTGTCTGACGAGACCACACACTCAACATTTGGCAAATAAAAACCAAAAAAACCAAAACTGTATTTAAATCCGAAATGCAGCATACAGCACAAGTGTTTCCTGGCACTTTATCCAGCGTCGTCATCGAGTTTAAATGTGTCCAACACTTTGGTTGATGACCAAGTACCTGCAAAACAAGACTGATAAAGTGATTGCGTTACTTTACTAATTACTCAGCAGCAAAAGTAAATAAGTTATATAACTCTTTACTTTCATTACTCGGCTGTCAGCTCTGTCCAAGGTGCCTTTAAACAACGCCAAAGCCTCCACCACCACACGTCACATCTTTTGAATTTAACACATGCAGAAATAGAAAACAAGACATTTCAGTTCAACAAGCAGGCGGCCGCAGAATCTGGAGGGATTTACTGGCCGTCCAGCAGCTAGCGTAGCCTCAGTGACTGCACACAGCTCACCAGAAGTCCCAACCTCAGAACACACCCTCCAGCTCTAAAAAGTGACTTCTGAATGTACACATACCCATGGCAAACATTTGTCACATCAACCGGGAATGCACAAAATTGAACCTGGAGTTGCATTTCCCCTGTTTTGGTTGAGGCTCCCGCCAGCTTCAGCCATGTCCTGGACCAGTAATCACTACAGTTATCAGTAAAGTGATACTATCCATCACTGTTTGGGATATGTTGTTACTCTTGTTGGAAGAGACTAAGTAATTAATCTTTTCCCAGCTTTGCAGCTGACATTTCCCAGCATTTCTCTAAGTGTCTAGTTTTAAAAATACACACAACAACTGCACCAGCGGCCTGCTTTAAGATGTGGTATCTGAACGTTGTGTTTTTTCCCCGGCCTCAATTACTTCTGCCCTCTTCAATTCCTTGAAACGTAACGAAAAGCAGCTGGTAAATCTTTCACTTGTTTTTCCCGAGTTCAGGTGCAGCACAGGTAGCAGGAAACTCAGGCAGCCAGGTAGATGACTGTAACACAATGCCCTGATAACGGTGAGTCACCTGAGTGTTTCTGCTGCAGACGCCAGTTAGAAGACCGTAAAAACATATTCACAAAGATGTGGTTCACTTGTACTCTGGAACCTGGACATCTCGAGATCTCAGCGTGTGTGTCAATGTTTTTCTTCACTGTGCTGACTCACTCCTACCATAAACTCCTCCTTCTCTTTCCTTTTCACTGTAATACGCTCTTCATGCATTGATTAATACACTTAGATTTTAATGACTTAAAAAATAGTTTACTTCCACATTTGCACGGTTTAAAGATCCATAAAACGGGCAATAGAACTTCCTGGAAAACGGAGCCTCTTTTATTGGTGACCAACCAATAAAGTTATCGCAGGTTTTTTTGCTTGTCCTGTCCAATTAAACTTGCAAACTATGCTGTTGGACCTGTTAATGAAGTATTTTTACTTTTTACTGAACCTGCTGACTCAGCATTGGTGCTGAATGCCTTTTAAATGTTTGCTAGTTAACTTGCTCTTGTCTTTAACTTACAAGTTTGAACTTTATTGCCTGGAAACTTTTATAGACTTTAGAGGTGAGTGGATGGATACCTAATTGACGATACTACCAACACTAAGTCTTGTTTGGAGTATTGATGCCAGCATTAATAGGATCAGGATTTTTATGTACAGGCAAGCTACGCGGTCGCCTAGGGGGGTGTCAAAGAGGAGGAGGAAATATTTTGCAACCACCTTCCAACACCCAATCTACTTTTTAAGTTCTGTCACTGATGTCAAATGCGCACATTACATTGTTCTGTGACCTGCTGAGCAGCAAAATATATAAAAAGGTCAACTTCAGCTAGTTACATGGCAGTGAGCAGCAGTGAATGATATAAGGAGAGCATCGTTTTGCATCTATTTCAGTAACAGTTAGCAGGTGAGCCACATCTCTAAGGTGCTGCTGTCAGTTGAAAACTTCAGTATTATGTTAATGCTGAGGTTAAAGTGTCTGTCTGTATCCTTTCTAGACCTTCCTGCTACAACTGACATTATCGATATTGTAGGAAAATTTTATGGGCTCTATAGAAAATACTACAGATAACAAGTGGATTTATATTTTCTTTCTACATACAGGAATATGAATAATGTTCTATATCATATCCTAAACATGAGGTACTAACCGACAGTTCACGTTGATGGCTTGACACAGAACAGCAGTTAAGTGCAGTCAAATTTGAAATAGTAAAGCGTTGTAAAATTATTATAACTGTCATAAAATATTCTAATGAAAAGATCAGTCTCCTTAGGGGCTCCAGTGGAACGTCGAGATTAGGGAACCAAAATACCAAGAAACGGCTCTGAATAGGATGGATTAAAAAAGATCATGTTCTTGGCATATAAATGCTCTACTTATTATTCTAGTCTTTTTATCTTATCTTAGTGCTGCACTCTGTTTCTCTGCTGCTGTTGCGATCACCTGTTTAGTTCTGAGAATTCACGCAATAAACATTTGCTATTTACCATTAAAAAACTGTCCTCTGTTTTAACGTGCATGTCATTAAATAATTAACAGAGAACTGTAAAAAGAAGTTCCTAGTGTCTCGGTGGTAATAAAACACAGTTTTAATGATAAGAAGTATCAATATTGATCTTTCTGGCCCTGTTATTACTGGATTGGAACCAAATTTTGCAATATCGCCTACCAGTATTGGACTGTGGTGGACACTGGACACTGTCCTCCCATAAAAGCCTTACGACGACCCACGGTTACTTAACAATAAATGTTAACCGACATCTAGCGGTCGCGTGCGACAACATCAGACTTTTAAGAAAATGTCCCAAAAAGGACATGTTTTCATTTGAGTGACGGTGCCCTCTAGCAACTGTAGTAGCGACTGTGTAGTAGTAATTATGACGGGAGCAAAGGAGGTGGTCAGGTGACGTTTTTAAAGAGCAACAAAGAAATCGTAGAGAGGAGTTTGGGGTGACTGGATGGGTTAACAAAACATTGGACCTATATATTTGTGAAGCACATAATTTAGGTTAGAGGACTTGTGGGACGGTTGATGACGAGAACACCACACAGATCAACGACAATGCAGCCGTTACTAACCTCGTCCTGCCGAGACAGGCCGCATGGACTTGGATTTACCTCCGGTAATATGGATCCAGTGTTGAAGATTATGTTTACTAGCAGTGGTGTTCATTAACAAAATAGAAGACAACACTTCTACCTCTGCGATTGTGGTGAACAGGACCATAGCTCGAATTTTTAAAATACGGGAGGTCGGAAGCTTCCCCTTCCCCAGAAAATTTTGACCTGACAGACATAAAGTCAGGGACTTGCATGGCCTTGTCACTAGCCATGGCCCAGATGCAAATTTAAGTGCTCACTAAAGTATGACCGACCTTTATATTAGTCTTTTAAATGATGATTAACTGCAGTTTTTGTCCTTTTCTTTAGGCTTTTACATTTGTTGTACCAACAATACCAATCTGTAACAAGATAGATCATGATTGCATTGTTTTATGTTTTTATAATTCAGTGCAGAGATGACTCACTGCCAAGCACAGTATGTCAGACTTCATATTTGTTCATGTTTTCAATGTTGATAATTAAAATCCAAAAGAAGAAAGCCCCTTCAGTTTTGTTTTTTATCTGCAAGCGATTTGACTAGTTGTGACGTTACTGTGCCAAGTTGCTGTACAAAGTCTTGTCTTGTTTGTCAGATTATAATAACTGAACTACACTGCAATGTTCATCACAAAGACACTGTTACATAAACAAAGACACCAAATAGCCTGTTAGATCATTCTGAATGCTGTGATGACAGCCAACTGGAGGTTAAACAGTTAAACTGTATTTGTCTCTTCTTAAGGATTAGATTAGTTTTGCCTTTATGCTTGACAATACTGGATTATACTAAAGTGAATGGAGGCTGTCCTGTGTGCGTACGTGTGTGTGTGTGTTTCAGTCATTTCAGTGTCTCAGGCCCCTGAGTGAGAATACGTCCGGACATGTCTGAGAGCAATCTTGCCACATACACACTCCCCAATACACACACACACACACACACACACACACACACACACACACACACACACACACACACACACACACACACATCCATGCACAATCACATTTAAATCTACATTGCTGAGATACACACACACACACACACACACACACACACACACACACACAGAATGTGACACTCAAGCCTTCATAAACAAACACACACACACACACACACACACACACAATCATGCACTCCGGTTAAAACCAGCAGCACTGGCTGGTTTATAAGACCTGGGTCCTGGGTTCAGCTTCACTCTGACACCATGAACTTACTGTACTGGTAAAATTAACAACAACCAGTGAACTCAACAACAGCTACTGTAGCAAGGAAGGATTCAGTGGAACCGCAGGTATGAGCTGCCCTCTTCAAAGATAAACTTAAAGGGTCACTTTGAACCAAAAGACAAAATATATTTTCTCACTCATTCTCAGTTGTATCTGGCCATGCTGATAATTTGGGGGTTTTTTTGTTGTTTTTTTTTTTTTTTTTTTTACACAGGTTTTCAGATATATCCACCTCTGTTTTTTAAAGGAATATAACGGAAAATGGAAAATACATGTTGCTGTTCTTTAATTTTTTCAATATTATGAGCAGCAAAAAAAAAATTCACTTGCCTTCAATATTCATTCAGGTTTGGATATCTCAAAACCTTGGAAAATTAAACCAAAACTATCTACATGGCTAGATACCACTGATGGTGCCTTCACATCTAACGTGTGCGTTTGACTGTTTGGTTGGGTTGGTATCTATAGCAGTAGTTATATGACTTTAGCATGATTTATAGAGCTAAACTACTATGAAATCCAACTGCTGATCACGGCACCTGTCAAGGAAGTGATCTGCATTAGAGATCTATTTAATTATGTGAGTGTGGGGATTTAAGAGTTAAACAGTGGTGTGTCACACTTAAATCTCAGGAGCTCTTTTTCCAGAGGAGACAGATTATTCAAAAAGGAGTCGGTGAAGTGCAGCATGACACGCTGTGAATCAGATGATGCAGGATGACGGTCATGAAAACTGTTCATTGAATGAGTTGCCTATCAGGTGGTGCTTTGCGCTACATTTGGATATTTTTCTGTAGTTTCACACAGGTTTTATTACCTCTGCCAAAGAGATTATATGATCACCTCTGTCTGTCAGTCTGTCTGTCTTTCTTCCACAGAAGTCTGGTTTATGTTGTTTGAGATCTACTGAGCGCATTTTCTATTTTTTTTTTTTTTTTTAATATGCAAATTGCAAATGCGTATAAAAACAATTGGAAAGAAATGCAGTTAATGCGAGAAAAAAAGGACAATGTAATCTCGTTCATTTCCTGATCCACACCAAATTAATCTAATTGTAAGTGTGAAAACGTTTAGTAACTTGGGTGAACCATCCTTTTAAAATCACTTGAAAAGGTTTTTCTAGAGCAAAGGCAATAAATCCAGGTTTTCTTTCTCCCTACATCACATTCTTGATTGGTATATGCTGCCAGTCAGAGCTCGTCAGCCCTACGAATGTCCAAAGTTCAGAGCTGCCAACAACACATATAACCCTCAAGTGATCCTGGGAGATACCAGGGAAAGAAAAAGAAAGGAACAAAGTTTAAATTGGAATATGTTTGTATGTGCATATACTTTCCTTTCTAATGCATTTATCTAGACTGACTGATCATGAAAGAAAAACAGCAAGCAGACCACCACCTTGCTCAAGAGCACTTCAACAGAAGACTCAAGGTGTGGATCTGTAATGTTGCATTCAAAGATGTTATCAAATCGGAGAAAAACAATATTTATTTTGTGGTGAAATGTTAAAATTGACCTGATAAGTGACCTCTTTTGGTCATGCGAATAATGACTGTGGTGGCTCAGAGCTACAGGCAGAAATAGTGTGTTGTGATAGTGCAACAAAAACCGCTTAGGGAAGAGGTCAGGGTGGATGGAACAAAGTGTCTGACTTAAACAACCAAGTGATTCACATCACGTCTCCTTTCAACAAATCAAGCTGGTTTCTTTTAACCATAGTATTGATGAGAGCTGCAACGATTGATTGCTTTATCGATTATTTTATAAAAATAAAGTTAATCAGCAACTCTTTTGATAACCGTTAAGTTAATTTAATTTGAAGGGTCTGGGTTGTCAAATGTGAGATGCTTTTCTTGGTCTTACATTGTTGTAAAGTCTTACATTTTATGAACCTAACAACTGATCAATTAATCAAGAAAATAATAGACTGATGAATCAGTAATGAAAATAATCGGTAGTTGCAGAGTTATTATTGTTCTTTCCTTAACTGAGTTGTTTTACAGTAGGTGTCTAAACTTCTAGAGGCGGCGGATCACCAAATACTCACATGAATGATTTTTGTAATGTACATATTGTTGCTCATTGTTCCTCAGGGCGATGTCATCTATCAGATCCTTTGAAAGCTGTTACAAGTCACTGCCAATCCGTTTTATGATATGACAATGCCAAGGTCAGGGTTTTGTCGGGTTTAGGCCCAAAAACAACTTGTTGAGGTTTAGGGAAAGATATGGGTTTGGGTTAAAATGACAACTTTGCTCAGGTTATGGGACCTTGGGAGGTGAACAGTAGTCTCTAATGCTAAAGCCTGATGTTTTGTTGATCCATCTATGGCGTTGGTGTCCCATCACAGACCTACAATTAATATTTTGCCCTTTTTTTGTTTTACCTTAACCATGATCTGTCCCTTACCTTAACCAAGTGCTGAGAGAGCCAAAACAAAACCCTAAATAGGTGTAATCACGCTTTAGTCGCTGCAAGCAGATACCGTGTTGCAAGAGTAACTAAGGCGTAGTGTGAGAATCCCGTTAGCAGACCCGCAGCAGCAGCCTCAGTGCTCATTCAATGGCTATACAGGAAGCAGTCAGTCACAATGTTGAGTTGTAGGTCACACACGTTTTTGCAGCACTCAGAGCCCAACACACAATCACAGAAGATACGCTGATAAAATGGAAGAAAATAGACTTAAAGTGTAAAAACATGTTTCAGGCCGAAGTCTTGAGCGTGCAGCACAAGTGAAACACAAGCCGTTACGCGATCTTTGTAGACAGATGTGTCTGTTCAGTCAGATGCATGTGAGACGGACAACTGAGGCGTCATGCAAATACGTTGTCACTGAACATTTTGCAGATACGTTCAGTATCAACATTTCCTCATTTCTTTTCCTCATTATGTTAGTGAAAAACATGATCCAATCAACATTACATTTCCAGCGAAATGTATCTGCTGTTGCAGATTAGTAGCGGACATAAATTGTGAACTGTGGACAATACGAATGTAAATT
This sequence comes from Xiphias gladius, assembly GCF_016859285.1. Classification (NCBI taxonomy): domain Eukaryota; kingdom Metazoa; phylum Chordata; class Actinopteri; order Istiophoriformes; family Xiphiidae; genus Xiphias; species Xiphias gladius. Next base: position 7,251,222 of record NC_053410.1, on the reverse strand, counting down.
TGTTGGATACTGGGCTGTTAAAACCTTTCCGACTGCTTTTGTTTCTTGACCCCTTTGACCTCTTTTTAGCAACTGAGCCGCATTCTGAGATCTCAACTATTAACATGGTGTGTAAAATGTTGCTATTAACAAGGGATGATGTCTTAAACTAAGAAAATAAAATCTAGGTTGTAACAAACTGGAGTTAACCTTTAAAAGCCAATTACTATATAGTCCATAGATCCCAGGCTCTCAAGAATGATGTGAAAGCCATCCTCAACAGACTAGTTAGACTAGTCCTCGGTTTAGTAGATTAGTCCTAGTAGACTAATCAAACATTATTTCTGAAGACACTCCCTCTCTTGTCAGTGTTGACACCAGTGGTTAGGCGAAACATGTTGTGCAGGGCACAAAGAGGAAGACTTAAGGCGTAGGAGTAACCACTGACACTGCACATGGCCTCTTTGCATGAAAGGAAAACTGTTTTTGACCACAGGGTTTTGTATTTCCATAATTTTCACGACCACATTTTACTGTTTTACCTACCAGCTTGTTTTCATTTTTCTCTAGAATACTGTACCTCTAAATGATGGCTAGAGTAGAGCGCAGTCTATTCAGAGTGAAAGAAAATATTATCCATCTGCCACTCATAGGAAATACATTTATAAGTCATGACTACTTGTCATCTTGAGTGCCACGGTAACATTGTTGAAATTAAGAACGGTGCAGAGAACCCATTTGTTTTACTAATTCAGTGGAAAGTGAGTCGACTCATGCCCTAAAGTGTGAAACCACACAAACACACACACGCACACACACAATGTGACACAATGTGCTATTTTGAAAGTAGCTGAATAGATAAGATTTGCATCGGTGGTTTGGGACATATAGTGTACTGACAGCAATGTTAATTGTCACATCTATTTTTGCTACAGTATGCTGTTATTTTACCAGACTTACGTCTTTGTGGCATAAAATCATGACAGTAAAGGTCTCCTCAAAACTTGTGAAATTCTTATTAAGAATGATGGTTAGGAAATTGGCTTGTACAAATCTGAACACAATGGAACTTGGTCAACATTTGCAACATTAAAACAGAAAAATATGTACAATATCCTTAAATATTGTCCACCCTGAACTTATGTCCTCATTTTGGTGTACCAGCAAGTCTGGACACCCATCACCACTCACTAGAATACAAATTACTGCAGTGCTGATGTTTTAAATAGATGGTTTTATCTTTTAAACAGTATGAAAAGTAAGTTTTTTTCCCCATTACATTGCCACTTGTTAAATAAAAATAACATAGGTGGAAGTGGAAACAAAACTAAAAAAAATAAACCCTTGTCGCAATTTAGATTTGTACGGGTGCGTGAGAAAAAGGCTTTTGCAACTCATGTCAAGCTACACGTGAAGGGTTAAGGGAGAGCTTTGGTTAAAATGGAGAAGCTTGTTGCTGTTGAGAGGAGAAGGCAGAAACGCACACACACGCACACACACACACACACACGCACACACGCAGACAGAGCACACAACACACACCGACACACAGTGGTGATGTTGCTGTCAAGAGGGAACACACCGTCTTTCTTGTTCAGACAAACTGGACAACAGGCGGACATGTTGAAATGTCAAACTGCACAGTCATACTCACCCTGACATAGTCGTGTATGATGTCACCGGGATGTGCCGCGATTTTCATCTTGTATCCTTGAGTGTGTCATACTGCTGATACTGCTCTCGGCGGCTTTATGTCCTCCACACTTGCACAAGCACTAGACGCATGTGTGTGTTAGAGGTTTATGTGAAAAGTACCGAAATGCCTCTTACAGCCCTATTTTCTTATCCCTACTGATTCAGTTTCTTACAGGTTAATGTTCGACATCAAACCAAATGAGCACAAAATATAACAACCATGATTTAATAGATTATACTGAGGAACACTAACAAACAAGAACAGGAGGATCATTTCACACAAAAATACTGCTACAGATGACACATACTGGCACTGTGTACTTTCAGTTTAGCTCTGTGTTGATATATACATGTAGTTTGACTTTGGTACATTGCATCAGTGTTGCTGCGTGCTGCTGTACCCTCGCCGCTTCGGATTTAACAGTCAGTTTTGGGCATTTGGAGAATCTACTGGGGTCGAGTCTGATCTTGAATAGTGGTCATATATGCAGACAAGAAAAACTTTTAGGATCCCTGTGGGGAAATTAAAATGGAAGTATGAGCAGACAGCTATGGAATAATACAAGAATGAGCAATAAAATTGCAGATACATTGAAGCAATTAGAGCAGTAACATGGGTCAGAAAAATGAGTGTTATGTAAACAGATGTAGCTGACAACTCAAAGTAAACTTTGAGAAGACAGTAAGAAGTGGAAGAAGATTAATTCAGTATTGTGCATGGAATTACAGTCATACTTGCTTAGCTGAACGTGAATTACTAGCTGTTAAAGATGTTGCACATATAGAAATTAGTAGTATTTGTCAAGTAGTAGGCTCCGTGGGTGGTCACAGTACACTTAAACAATACAATCATACCAAATGCAGTAACCCTAAACACAAGATGACTGGCAGGGAAGTGTTGCAACATTTTAAATACCTGTGCAATAATAATAGGATCACTTACAACTATAACGCCTCATGCCGGAAGGTTAAATACACTCTCCGACATTCAACAAAAACTGTAGAAAAGCTGCACAGAGCTTCACAAGTAATATCTGGGATATTATATTGAACTGCATTATGCTGTACAAGTGTACATATTATTGTGTCCAGAATCCTGTTTTGGGGAAAGTAAGAAGTGACCATACTGTTCCTTGATCTTCATACAGTAGTAACATAGCCCAACTACTTTACATAGTTCTAATTAAAGGAATGGGAAATTGTCTTATTTCCAATTAGGTAAACCGATACCGTTCAAGAGAGGTGTTTATTAAACTTTATGGTCACTTTGAAGGCTGCAGTTTCTGGTGCTGTTCCATTGTATTGCGTTATTCTCACAAGGGTTTCAATTATGTTCTCCAGTCTATGCATATCAACAAAGGTGGGCTAAATGCAAAACACCTCTCTGTATAATGCAACACAGTTCAAAATGACCATAAAGTGGAATCAACACCCCTGTAACAGTTTCAATAAAAACTGAACATTTAGGGAGGATTTATTGCAGGACCGTTGTATTTGCCTGCCATAGTTTTAGCTAGGTGTACCTAATAAACTTGCAACCAAGTGTAAGTAAAACAGTTTTTGGATTTGTAGAAATCTATGGGAATATCACATGCACAAATCATTTTTTTTTTAAAAAGGGACTTGATCCAAAAAAGACACGAGGATTGATCAGATCAGAGCTTTTAGAGAGTCTGCTCGGACCCTGTTAGCTTATGAATTTAAATTGGTAAACTTGCATTGTAATCACATGAAATCCATCATTTAATAAAAATCGGATAAACATGAAATTATATAGGGCCAGGAAACATGTATGAGAGTCTGGTTTTAGGTTAAACTGAAGGATTCATTGGAAATGAATTTAAGTAAAAATCATACATGGAGAAGAAACTTGTGGATTTAGTTTAAGTTTATCGCTGCAGCAGCTGATAAAAGCACAAACCCATTGTGGTTTGATGATTTTCATATGAAAAGATGTACACCTTTCTATTCAAATTGGACTAAATTTCTTTGAAATGTTTACATGTTTTTTAGTTTTTTTTTTTTTACATAATAACCATTGAAACATTGAAAAGTAAACTCTTTTACAGTAATTACAGTGAACTAATCCGGTTTATAGGTGGAAGTAAATAAGCTACCATTCCTGCAGTGGAATCAGACGTGTAAATCAGCACTGAGAGAATGTCTACAAAATATGTTCACGGTTACCAGCTTGTGTATACAATGAACTCATGTAGCCTCCCTCTATCTCTCCATCTAAATACATGCGCAAAATTTCCGCTGTGTTTATATACCTATACAAGAAAAGCCCAGCCAATCACAGGAGACAACAGTGATAGGCACAGCTGCCGCATTAATGTTTGGAAGATGAGTCACAGTGGTTAAATAGAGGCAGCAAGCTGATTGGTGGGAAGAGTTCTGAGACACCAGGCAACAGCTCCCGGTTGGTGGAAACACTAGCCAGTGACAAGTCAGAACCTTAAACGGGGAACCAGTTTTAGAAGGAAAAATATGAATGACGGACTTAAAAAGGGGAGAACATTGTAAACTTCAGATTTAATTGTAGCTGTCAGGCTCTTTGGCCCCATTTACACTATGTGTGTCTCTGTTGGCCAGATCACGATTGCATCCTGGGATCCATCCCAATGCACTAAAAATACTGCACAGTGCGGTCTTTGAGGGTAGTGAAGTATCTACTTGTGCGACATATTTCCGGTGTCTGCCACACTGCCCAAGTGCCCATCAAGATCATGGACTTGTAGATGTTTATCAGAGCTCACTAGGACAGACATCCCATCACTCGTACAAATACAAATCCTGTACGCAGCACAATTGAGCTCAGATGTCTTTACATGTCACACACTAGATTATTTTATCTCCTGGCTGTCAAGGCAGGAACAGACCCGGTCCACCTTGGTCCAGTCAGTCACCGCGCCCAAATCCTAATATAAAATAGGTTCAACAGTTGTAATGTGTGTCCCCGCCTTGAAGGGCGCTGCATGTAAGTTCTTCATCATCTCATGTTGGATTGAGGGAAGACTGGATGCTACAATGGGAAGCAATAGATGTGGTATATACAGAGTACAAAGAGATAGCAGCAATAAAATACTAATAGGGAGAGAGATAAGGACAATATTAAGTAAATTAAGTACAAACATATATAATATTGAGTCAGTGCAGTGTAATAAGTTAAAGAGTTTCAGGCTGAGTGTAAAAGTGTTTGGAGTGAAGAAGCTGTCAACTTAAGATGAATATAATAATAATAAAATAAAATAAAGTTGTCAAATAAATGGAAAGCTTGCATTGCCAGTTACCCTAATGCATTACAAATTCAAAGCCAGCCAAATGTCAGAAAGTGAACTGGACTCCACAACCACACAACCAACCCAAGGGACCAAAGCAGGGTGACTTAATCACGTTCTGCAGATGGGAGCAAAACGGTATTTAAGGCGATCCTTTATAACAGCAGAGGTACCAATACTCATTAAAGATTGATACTGCCAATTTCCTTTATATAGTCACTGCAGTGAAAATATTCTCAGGTTCAATCTCATCCTACACCCTCATCCTAAGATAAGAAAAGACTTTAGTGATCCTCGAAGGAAAAATTCACATGGTACAGCCGCAGATGAACAGGCTGAGAGGTAAGAAAACAGATAAAGAACTATTTGTATGAAATAAATTTTAAAAATTACGTTCAGAAATTAGAGAGGTAGCATTAAAAAAGCTATATACAATATATACATTTCAATACTATAGACAATATAAGTGAGTTATGCAAATAGTTGTGCAAAAGGAGTTCAGTAGTGCAACTCTGGGAGCCATAATGTGTGAAGCGCTGTAAATAGTATAAGTATGTACAGTTTCCAGTTTTTTAGGTACCCCTGGCTAAAACTAAGGCAGTCTAGTACAACAGTCCTGCAATAAATCCTACCCTCATGAAAGTTATAATGTTCAGTTTTTGCTGAGACTGCTTTGGAGAGGTGTTGAGTCAACCGTTTGATCATTTTGGTTGATGTAGTTTGTGGTGCTGTTGAACTGTATTGCATTATACTGACAGTACAAACAGGTGATTCTTGTTAGTGAGGGCACATTTCTAAATAATTGAAACATACTGTAGTTCTGTGTAATGCAATCCAATACACATTATATAAGATGTATTCAGGGACCGTTGTATTAGACTGTATTGATTTAGCTAGATGCGCCTAATAGACTGGCAACTGAGTGTAGGTATACTGTAGGTGCTGAATGAATAATAAATAAAGTATAGATAATGATATAATAAAGTATATAATGTCATACGTATGTGCACTATATGTAATATGCACACAATACGGTGATATGGTAACACTTTAAGTCCCCCTATCTAGCATTTATAAAGAGTATATAGACATTTAACAAGTGGTTTATAACACTATAATAGGGATGTAAGCAGATATACGTGTTTCTTAATGCACTTGCCAGCAACTCAAACACCTGCTGTGGGCCCCCATATGTTGAGGCTGGTGTATAAACACGTAATGAAGGACAACATAGCAAAACAAAGTGGTAATAATATAAAATACCCTCATGAGAGAAGTTATAATTGCTGATACATACTGTTCATTAATAAACACTTGTCCTTCTAGCTGCTTTACAACTACATTATAGTGTGTTATAGACCCTTGATTAAATGCGTAAAAATACTTAAAAAATACTTAAAAGGGGAAGTAAAGTAAGGTGTTACCAATAATACAATACTGTGAAGTATCCAACTTAGTCTGTGTGTTCCTGTGGAGGGTTTGCCGAATTAAAAGTCATCCAAAAAAAAAGAATTGAGTCGGTGTCGACCTCTGCCGGTGAATTTACTCCTGCTGACTCAACTGCATTTCTCCGCTACATCCATGTGGAAGTGTGGGCGCTGAACATTGGAAGAAACATCTTATGATGTTAAGTTATGTCTAAGTTTATGTCAAGTTTTTACTTCGCAAATATTCGTTTGGACATGCACAAAGCTTAAATGGTTGCTACATCCGTACACTGGCTTTTCCTGGTGGGTGTAAAGTCATACAATGTAAAGTCAAATTAAAAGAACAGGAGCCACATCATCCCTTTGTCCCTGGCTAAATTTATTTTATACTAATCAATATATTGTATGAGTGAATGTCACTCTATTTTTTGGCATCTTTGCTTATTTTGGGGGAGTTATGCATTTATTATGTAATATAACCAACAGTTTAATGACCAGGTCGTCTGTAAGTATCCACAATCATAGTTTATGTGTTTATTATTTATAGCCTCCCCTTAATGCAGTGAGGCTTCCACGGCTAAGAATGTGACTTAAGTGTAAGTGAGTAGGGTTTAGTGTTTGGAAAGGGTGAGGTCATTTGTCGCTTATGGAGTAAAGTATTTGCCAATCATGCAAAAGGCGGTAAAATTTTGGTTTAGTTTTGTTTCTGCCTACATTGTAACCCAGATAAATTCTACCCAAAACTTCATCTGCTGCCAAAAAAGGGGGGAAAAAAAGAAACCATGAAAAAAAAAAAATGCTGTTTGACCTCAGTCTGTGTGATAGAAGTCGTCTGTGTTGTGCCAACACAACAAGGCTCTCCTGTATTGATTCTGTGTCTGCAGTCTCTGCCCAGTACAGCATGGACGTGATATCAGAGGGCTTGCTCCAGTTTCAGTGGAAAATCCCACAGGCAGCACTGGGGCGAAACTTAATGTGAACATTTCTCCAACTAGAAACATCCTGTTGGACATCCTACCGTCCACAGACTAGCCAATATCCAAGACAAAGTAGGCCGCAGGTGTACTTCTCATCGCTTGCTCACCTCACTCAATATAATACAGTGTTTATAGCCTTAAGCCTCTGAGGCTTAACTAACTAACTAACTATGTGCCAGAAAGCGAATAAATACAATTCTGACAATGTCAAACTCTGGGTCTAAGAATGAAGTTTTTCAGTTTGTCTTATTTGTATGTTCAACATTTCTGTTTAATCTGGAGTAAAGAGGAGAAGAAGTGGATTGCATTAAGCAGCATTAACATTTATCCACCATGGATTCGCAGGCAAAGGAAAAATCAATTCCTACAGAAGACTGGGAGAGATTCGAAGGGAGGGCATGTTAACAGACAGTACCACACACACAGGCACAGGACAGCTTTATGAGAATGATAGGAATTTTCTGGGAAGTGCAGTACAGATAGAGACAGGAGGTAAAGAAAGGAAGAATCTCACGGATAACTCTTTAAACTTAAGGCACACACGGTTCATGTTTATGCATGTTTTAGTGCAGGCGGTGTATTGCTGTTATTTGCATGAGAATCAGAAGCAGCTTAGCTGCCAGGTACTTTCGGATGGAACAGGAATTTGCCTTGTTGCACAAAACATAAAACAACACAATGAAGTAACATTATCAGACTCAAAACACAGAGAGAGAGTGATTTTGTAAAATACATGAAATACACTGTACCACTTTCTGATGAGGCTCCCTTTATAAAGGGTTTATAAGCCCTTTATAAAGGGAGCCTATTTCTAGGCTATTAACCATTCTATTAACTGTTATTACATCATTTACAAACGCTTTATAGATCAGTTATAAATCATAAATAATAACAATTTTTTGAAAACTTGGCCTTGTTAGCCTTGTAATTCAGAAATGTAGAAACCCACGACCCCTTTATTAATGACTTACAACTGCAGACTTGATCACTTGTTAGAAAGTGATAACTTTTGACCCATTTTCAATGACTTACAAACATTTATAACAGCAAATGTGAGTTATAAGTTATTAAGGACTTTTAACAGATCTATAAAGCTTTAACAAAACCATTAAGACCATGAAAAACCTGTCAGGCTGTTAGATTACCAATTTCACCCAGCAGCAATCAGAGTTTCCTACTGCTAGTAAATTTTCCACCCCGGTATGTCTGCATTATGACTAAAAAACTGATTCAAGGCTTTATCAGTTCAGTTCAGTTCAACTCTCTGCTACACCGAAAGTGAAGTTCGCCACCTACAGAGAGTGAAACTAAGAAAACTTCCAAGAAAGATGACACAATATGGAAAAATGTGTCACCCTCTGATGCATGTGAGTATGAGATGCTGTACGATATGTAGGAAGTGGTGCGCAGACAGAAAAAAAAAACAGGCAAAGGCAAGAATACCACAGACCCAGTAGAACAGACTGAGGTTTAGGTACCTGTTCAAAGACTTGTTGGTGTCTTGGTCATTCATAAAAGCGATTTTAGCTGTGATACACGGAAGATTCAAGAAAATTAAAGTTTATGCATGTTTTACGGCACGCAGTTTATTCCTGCTCGTTGAATGGGAATCAGAGGTAGCTTAGTTGCCAGGTACTTTCAGAAGGAACAGGAACCTACCTCGGTGTACAAAACATGAAGTTGCAAAATTAACTGACTCAAAATAAATACTGACAGGAAAAATATGTTATACATTGTGCAAAATCAAGCCCGTGTCCTAGAAATGATGTTTTGTTACAACTAAATTGCGACAGCAAATATGTATAGTATGAAGCATAATCGCTGGCTGGATTTTGTTCAGAGGCAACATATTTTTTATTTCTTCAATGAATGAAGCGCTACATTTATTAATCCTGTCTGTGGTTAGGGTAAGGCACCAAAAACACTTAGGTTAAGGTCTGAGAAAAATTGTGGTCGCGGTTATAGATTTAATATTATTATATATTTATATATTTAAAATATATAAAATTTGATTTCGAACACTGATTTTGCAAGGTATGTGCAGTTCATGGATGTCAAAAGATCAGCTAAAATTCATCCAAAATATTATTTATATATACTGTTATATACTGTTATATCACATATATATAAATATATTAATAGAGAGAGAGAGAGACAGTACATAGTAAGTAGTAGCAGAACTTCATCGGGAACCACCTATGCCCACCTTGCAGTCCCAGCAAGATCACATTTTAACCTCAGGCTGAGAGACAGAAAATTCACTGATTGGTGCAAAGAGAAACGAAGGCGGGACTTTCAGTATGGTGTGATTACCAGTAAGGGGGGACGGATCCATAAGGAAAGTACCTGAAGGTTTTAGATGAAGACGGGGTCAACTATCTATGTTTGTTTCTTGTGTGTGTGTGTGTGTGTGTGTGTGTGTGTGTGTGTGTGTGTGTGTGTGTGTGTGTGTGTGTGTGTGTGAGAGAGAGAGAGAGAGAGAGATAGAGTGTGTGTGTGAGAGAGACAGTGTGTGTGACAGAGTGAGACAGAGAGAGAGCGAGATCATGTGCCTGCAGGCTTGCTCAGCAGTGATTTAAGCAGACTGTTTGTTCACAAAAGTAAAATTGTTTTGTTTTTTTAACCAGGAAAACTAAACTGAGCAACTTCAGCTGAACATCACAGGTTTTCTCAATTGAAATTTCCGATAAGGAGAAAAAGGTGTGACTCAGAGTCACTTATCTTAGAAGAGTAATCGCCATCAGTGATCTACTGCTACTGCTTGAGGAGCTTGTTGCATGACATACCCTGACCAGTGTTTTATGAATTGGAAAAAAAAATCACCAAACGCACATATGCCACGCGGGCACAGGCTCATTCAGACAGACACAAATAATTATTTTTAACGGAAGAGGAAGTTGGAGAGACAAAAGCCAAAAGTAAGACTGGTAGACATCATTATGTTATGAGTTCATGGATTTATGAAAATGAGATGAAAAGACAGAGTGAATTGAAAGTGAGGAGGGAGAGAAAGAGACAGACACATACAAAGGGACTCTATTGACGTCAACATCAACCATACATTGCTTGCCTCGATTTGGCTGAGTGACATATTTTCCGTGACCCCCCCCCCCCAAGGAGGCCTTTAGATGTGGTTGGCTTGACGGTAACAAGGCTCTGTGTCCCCATCAAAACAACTCCAAATGGCATACAGTATGTCTGCCATCACAGCAAAACATTACCATCCTTTTGGCATCCTTTGATTGGTTTGAATAATTTTTTGCCTATTTAGATTTTACATAGCAGGGAAAGACAGACATGATTGTGTAACTGTAGCTTTTTTTGCTCTATTTTCTTCCAATCTCCCTATGCACTACAGTCCCTCTCACTGCCAACTGTGCTGTTGTTGACATGCGCAACCTCTGTGACACACAGGAATTATGCTGCAAGTTACTATCACCTACGCAAATTTTTGGACCTTGAAAATTTTTCCATTTCTTTTCCTCAGATAAAACATTGCTGCATTTTTTTTTTATTTGCTCTACCATGGCAATTAAAAGTCAGGTTTGGCGGCTTTTTCTATTTCCTCCTCCCATATTTCGTGCCTGTGAACAGAAATGTCTCACTGCATGACGCCAAACTATTTTTACCTGTGCTGCTTTTTTTTTTTTTTTCATTTTACTAGCGCAAAGCTTTGATTATAAATCAATTGCATCACCAGACAACAACACTGATATCGGATGATGCTGCAAACAAGTGAAATACAACAACATTTTTTTAATGTTCACTGCTAACTTTGTATAAATTTACTCCTTCTACAATATCCGTGCATTGCAACTATGGTAAATTGACTATGTAAAATAAGAAAACAAAACAAAAAAGTTAAATCTTTTAAATTATTCTCTAAACACATTTTGAACTCGTATTGTTTGAATAAAGAAGTCAGTAGTCAGTCTTTTTCCAAGGTACCATGAGCAACAGTGAGTCTCAAAAGGGAGTTGGTAACCTTGTTGAGGAGTTGTATGTGTGCAGCCTGATACATTCTAACTCTTCCTCTACCAGTTCACTGTGGCTGCTCCTTCTTGTTGTTACTCCCTGTAATATTTAAGGTGAGACACAACGGACAAAAACATAATTTTTTCACGCACTGGTCAATTTTGAGATTTTGGGTTATTTTGCTTCCATAACATGTCTTCTTTCAGAATAGTGGAAAGACATTCAAAGACAAGACATCCAAAATACACATTTAAGTGTTTATTTTACTACACTTTGTCTATTTGCGTTTATAGATTTCAAATACAATACATATCTTTAAAGGCTATTTTCTCAAAATGAGTTTTTTTCTCATATACTGAGCCAGAAACCTCTACTTCAGTTGCACTTACCTACACCAAATTTTTCATTTTTATACCTTTCTATATTCTAAAGGTTTTTAAAGAGGGGTCTGTTCATACACGGTTTCATTCATAGCCTGATTTACAGTTAGGTACATGAGCAGTGACGCAATTTTTGTAATTTTACCTGTGTACATCACCACAGTGATTTTGAAACAAAGCCATCAAGATGTGATTGAAGTGTAGACTTTCAGCTTTAATTCAAGAGGGTTTAACAAAAATATCACATTAACTGTTTAGGAATTACCATTTTTATACATAGTCCCTCATTTTCAGAGGCTCAGAAGTAATTGGAAAAACTAACATAATTATAAATATAAGAATTATTTTTTAATTCTTGGATGAAATTCCTTTGCAATGACTGCGTGAAGTCTGAAACCCATGGAACACCAAGTGCTGAGTTTCTTCCCTTGAGATGCTTTGCCAGGCCCTTACTGCAGCCGCCTTTACTTGCTGCTTGTCTTTTGGTCTTTCTGCCCTCAGTTTTGTCTTCAGTAAGTGAAAAGCATGCTCAGTTGGGTTGAGGTCAGGAGAAAGACTTGGTCATTGAAGAATATTCCATTTCTTTGCCTTGAGAAGCTCTTGGGTTGCTTTCACAGTATGTTTTGGGTCAGTTTTCCTGCATTCTGCTGAATCTGAGGAGATAGCATAGACCTGTACACATGCCCATGTCATAACACTGCCTCCACCATGTTTGACAGATGATGTGGTATGTTTTGGATCATAAGCCGTTCCTTTCCTTCTCCATACTCTTCGCTTCCCATCATCCTGGTACAAGTTAATCTTGGTTTGATCTGTCCAAAGACTGTTGTTCAAGAACTGGGCTTTTTTTAGAGGGTTTCTGGCAAAGTCTATTCTGGCCTTTCTGTTCTCGAGTGTTACCAGTGGTTTGCACCTTGTGGTAAACTATTTTTACTTTCATGAAGGCGTCTCTTGATTGTAGAGTTTGACAATGATACGCCTGTCTCCTCAAGAGTGTTCTTGACCTGGCTAGATGTTGTGAAGGGTTTTTTTTCACCAAGGAAAGAATTCTGTGATTGTCCACTTTAGTTGATAAGGATTAGTCCATGGTCTTCCAGGCCTTTTAGAGTTGCTGAGCTTGCCAGTGTATTCTTTCTTTTTAAGAAAGCTCAGCTGTATTTTTACAACATGCAAGTTTCTATATTAGTTACTTTAGCTGCTACTCTCAGTGATGTCCAGCTCTTACTAATCCTTAATGGAAACTCTTCAAATATTAAAACTATCTTCAAGTAGTCCTGGTTTTGTTCTTGTAAACTTTTAATCCACCTGCGTAGGGTCAAACATAAATCTTCTTCATTAGTCAGTGAATTAAAATGGATTCAGCTACTCAATGGCTGACAATAGATTATTTCCCAAATATGGACGAGACAATTGAAAAATCACAGTGGCCTGCTGTGTTGTCTCCCCAGATATGTGATTTATTTACTTTATTTCTGCCACTGTTTCCTCAGAAAAGATTTACTCACATTCACATGAGAAGCCCAGTTGCCTCAGTTTGTGGTTGGGCATGAGTCATGAACCGAATTCTGATGTATGAACTTACAGCAGCTAACAATGTGGTTAACTTACAACGTGATAAACACCACTTCCTCATTTGGACTGTCTTGGTTTACATTTCTGGGAAATCGAGGTACCTTAAAGGGCAGGATAAGTGTTAGCTACAGGTTCTACTCACTTTGGTGGGACTCATTTTCCTGTTTACTTCTCTTTTCTCTTTTTTGAAATTAATTTCCAGTAGGTTTATGCAGAATGACAATTTAGGCTGGTTTGTCCTACAAACTATAGGTGTCATTTAAAATACCAACAACACCTTAAATTTAAACAACAAAATATGTTGTTGTTAATTGCTCCTCAGAACGACATACAGTATACCACATACACACAAGCATTTTCTGACCTCTTGCCACTGATGGCAGGAAGCCATTGCTTGTGAGTGTCTTCAAAAACAGTTACAAATCATCATTGTAAAAACTAAACCATTTCATGATCTTCGCAGGTATGAAAGTGAGTCATGGTCCAATATGCAACTTACACAAATGTGAAGTGGAAACTAGAAGCCTTCAGCCTCTAACATACACTGAGAATGGGCTTTTCAGTGAAGTAGTAAACATCGGCAATGCTTTATTTGACAGGTCCAAATAACTCCAAATGATCTCTGAAGACATTTCTGGAAAAGAACCATATAATTTTTCATTAATTACAGGTAAAATATAGAGTGATCAGTTGATACACTTCCAGTTATTTGTAAATGCTACGCTAGCACAACCCTAAGACTTTCATTCTAAGGATAGCAGGTGAGCTGAACATGCAAAATGAAAAGTGTGTCTACAAACAAACATACAATTCAGCATAAATGAAGAATGAAGTTTCCAATAATAAATGAATGAGTAACAAATATTCACTGAGGTTTCAATTTATTTTATGGAAATTCATCTGGAAACCAAAACTAAACTCATCACAACTAACTGAAGTAAAATAACAGTCTCAGAACTTTGTTTTTCCTGTAATTAGCAACAAGCTACATGGTTCCTTCCAGGAAACTTTCAAGAAATCATTAGGAAATAGCAGACCTGTAAAATAAAGCATTACTTTTTATGAACTATTTTTTACTTACCTAATACATAATTTCTTATTTTTTTCTTACAAACTTCATTATAACAGGCAAGCACTAATTAACTGCAGCAACTAACACTTTCTCCTTTTCCCTTATAATTACCTTTACATTGACTCATTTGTCAGATGCTTTTATCCAAAGCAACTTAAAAGTGAGGTACAACACTAAAGCTTCAGTACAGTAGGAGACCTTGAAGTAAGTGCTAAGTGCTAGTTAGGCATGTTCGGGTTTTAGAGGTGTTAGGAGAGGAGGTACTCTTGGAAGAGATGAGTCTTCAAGAGTTTCTTGAAGATTGAGATTTCTCTGACAATGTGGTAAGCTCGTTCCACCATTGGGGAACCATAAACAAGAACAGTCAGGACTGTGATTGCCTTTTGTGCAGTGATGGTAATGCCGTACGACGTTCCTCAGAGGAACACAGTGGTCGAGAAGGAGCATTTAGTGGAAGGTGGCGTTCCCTCAGCCACATGAATATGTCTGAGAGACAGGCTGAGATCCGTGCTGAGACCGTGCTGTCACTTGGCGGGAATGACAGGTATTGTTGGGTGTCGTCTGCGTAGCAGTGATATGAGAAGTCATGCAAGCAGATAATTGGACCCAAGGAGGTGGTGTATATTGCAAAGAGCAGAGGCCCCAGAACCCCAGCACCAACACTGAAAGCAAAAAGTGTAGGGCTTTCTTGGAAATATCCTAGTAATTAACAGCTAAATACCAGTTAATTTTTATGAAATTATGAGGAAAGTTTCCAGGAAATTAGCTGGAAATACAGGACCCGTAAAATAAAGTGTTACTGAAACATCTTGTTAAACCTTTGAGATACACAATATTATACGTTGTGGATTTTTCAGTGAGGGCTAAACGGTAGATATAATTTTAAGAATTATGAACAAGTTCATTACATTTTTTGTTGAAAAACCACATCGGACACAACTTTATATTTGATTATTTCAATATGTTTTAACACATGCCTGGAGGGGATCTTTAAGATTTTGGTTCAGGCCAAAGTTTCGGCACAAAAATGACTTGGTCAATGAAACTTCATGGTTTGGGGTAAAATTACTACTTTGTTAAGGTTAAGGGATCCTCATCTCCATGATGAAATAAGAACCATTTGATTGAGGTTGGAGAACAACGGTCAATGGTTAAAAGAAACCAATGTTAACTGCAGTGTTGGTACGAAAACAGGAAGCAATTAGTGGTCTCCTGTGTTAAAGTACGACTCTTGACCCAGCCAGCCAACACAGCCTCCTCCCTCTTTGGACTAAGTGGCTCTATAACAACATCGTAGCGTTTCCTTTTCCTTTGCTCTCAACAGGCAAGAATCATAATTAATAAGCGAGTGGTTAAGAGAAAATGAAGCAGAAATATTTCTGGAACATTTAAAGATCTGGAGATAAACAGGACAATTACTGTTTTCTGAGACTCTGTTTTCTAATAAATAGCCTATGTGAATTGATAATTTTAATAGTTTCATATTAGTGCTGAGAATGGCCTGTTTGAGCTACATCAGTGTAATTCCTGTGTCATATCCCCGTAAAGTCATTCCTACTGACTGCCTCAGTGATCCAGATGAGTATACGATGAAAAAATGCATACAGAGCTTTTCTTAAAATAGATTTAAAGGGGCACTCTGGGTATTTTGTACTGCACTTCCATAAGAAGACAAGAGAAATTGAAGCAGTGAATTCACATATATTCAGATTTTTCTGCATGGGTGAAGCCCCAAAGACACTGAATCCCACATTTCCCACAATGCAACACAATAGGGTATTTCATCAGAACCTCTCTGCTTGGTGAGTGCCCAAATCTTTCAAACCCCACACCCACAGCTTGTGCACCAGTTTTACTGAAAGATACTGTAGTCTCCAAATCCAAACCGGGATTTTTTCAGACTTTAGAAAGCTCCACCAAGAGAAGACGCTGCGCTCCTTGTGGAAAATAAACTAAACTTTTGTGTAAAAATTGTTGGATTGCCCCATTAAGTGCATCTACAGTGATTATCACGCTTTCTGTAATTATCTCTCCCTGGGTAAGTTTACCACTCAGTTTTGTGAATTTTTATCTGAGCACAGCACAATATTGCACAACACAATGCAATTCAAAGCAACCGAATACGATGCAAAAACACAAAAAAAAGACAACAGGACAACAAAATGCAACACTATGCAACACAGACCCTCAAAGCAACACTGTGTATTTAAAATTAATAAAAGCAAAATGAAATGAAATAAATGAAAATCTTATCAAGGATGTTGCATAAGCCTTTCAACTTTTCGCTTTAGTCAGGTGTACCTCATATCATTTCCCCCATAGTCCAACGCAAAAAACAAAAAAACAAAACAAAAAACACACAATTCAGGAGCATGATGGTGTTAAGTTGCCTGAGGTGGTTGAGCAGCTTTGATACCTTTGGTTTTTGAAGATGTGAAAGCTTTTGATTCTGAAACCTGTGGCTGAGTTTTTGCAACAGCACCTGATTTTTACCCTGAGTGGAGTTTAAAAGGTCTTTCACTGGCTTAACAGAGATTAGACGTGTTTGTCTGCATGCCTGCTTTACAGTCTCAAAGTGAGTCAAACGGCTGATGAAATACTAGCCTACAGAGCTGTGAGATGAGGCACATGGCAGGAGAGTAGGAAGTCTTATGATGGAAAACCTTAACGTGTTACAGCTTAACCAGAGCTGCGTAATGTATTGTGTGGCAATTAATCTATTCTACCATTTTCAGTTTTTATTTATACAATAAAGCTGTCTTGATATAGGACTTTCACAAGGAATTTCCTTGATGTGATTTAACATTTCTACTGTTAAAATTCTATTATATATGGTAAAATTTAGTTATTTAGTTATTTAATTTTAAATTTGTTTCTGATAATCTAGTTAATGCATCACAGTTGGACTTGATCTTGTTCGGCTCATACTAATGAATCACTGGAATATATCCAAACCAAGCAGCATTTCAACTGGAAAAGTCACATACAACAGTGGTGCATTCAGTGTAAAACATTTGCATGGTCCTTGATACATGATTTACAGCATAATTTTACAGCAATTAGTCCAATTTGGTTTGTGCAGTGGAAGTTAAATTGACCAATGCGTGGTGGAAACAGAATCCATTACACTCAGTTACCAAACCTATCAATGCAAAATGGGGTGAATTTTAAACTGTTAAACACGTTTTGAAACCATCACCTTCAGTGTCATCTGAAAATCACCTAAACAACTGAACTAGTTTGCAGCTGTAATAGCAACAGCATCACTTGTCTGGAACAGCACTCAGTGCGCTATTATCAGAGCCGTAGCCAGAATTTTACAAATGCTGAGGCCATAAGTCCAAGTCCACCCAATGCAGCCTTTTCAAAATATTTTATGTCACTTAACTGTCAAATTATACTTTACCAATGTGAATTTATAAATAACATCTCAAATCTTTTTCTGTACTGCTACGAATAAAATTCTGGCAGAGATTTATTTATTTATTTATTTATTTATGTTAGCCAAAAAGTAGTCCAATTTAAAATCTGTTGAGTTGAAAATACTAGACTCTGCCCATAATATATCCACCGTGGTTAAGATTTGAATTGTAGTTTGCTTCAACTAATAAATTCAGAGGAAAAATCCCAGAACATGACCTCAGTGCCTTCAATGGCAGCTACAGGCCTAGTCAGACCCACTGGATGTAGGCTGCGGGTATAAGCCTGCTATCGGCCGCGTGTGTCATGCAGCATTCTCATCCCCTTTCTGCTTCCGGCCTGTTACCGTTTTTCAAAATCTACTTTGCTATGGGAAACAAAAACAACCTCCTGGCAGCTAGCTAGCGAGCTAGCAGGCTGCACGCTGAAAATGGAAAGTTTTGACAAAGATTTGGTTCGTGCAAACACACAGTTGTCATACTGTACGTCTTTTACTGTATTTTGTGGCGTTTTCTTTGCAAATGATCCACCAAAACAAGTTCTCCTCCGACACTATGGAGATAGGTCTGGCTATGCGAAACTAATAAATCCCTGACTGCCATTCATGATTTTTAAAAAGTTGTTGCCAAATTAGGCAGAACTTAATGTGCAAGCGGTGTCCTGTTTGAATAAGAAGAGCTCTCAATTTCCTTTACATGTAAGTAATTTGATTTAGCTTTTGAGAGAATTTCTCCATAAAAGCTCTACAAAAACTATTCTCTAAGAAGATTTGAAAACAAACTCCTGAAAAGTGTCTAATAAGAGTAAGATAATAATAAGAGTCATTTAACTTCTCTTTAACCAAAGGGAAATAACAGCTTCTTTGGAGGGGGGGGGGTTACAAGACTGAATAACACTGAATTTTGCTGTGAGTCACTGAATGACGTGTTTGCTCTGCTAAATGCCAGCGATTATATGTTGTGTGAGACAAACCTGTCATTAACCCCTAGAGAACAGCAACAGTGCAGGCTGAAAACCAAACTTCCCCAAGCAAAGTCAAAACTGTTCATTTGGATTTCCAATATTTTCTACATGGTTCAGTGACAGAATTTTATAAAAATAAATCTATTTCAGTGAAACTGTTGTTTTCTTAATGTTGGGTGAAAAGACTAAATTACAAGCTTTAAGCATTTATAAGCTACAGTTCTGTATTTGCCAATTATAAACAGACTTCCTCAACTGTATGTAAGCACTTTTGCCCTGCATGACTTTTGTCACAGTTACATCTCACATTTGCTGAGAAAAAACTGTTGCAGGATATGAAGTAAGAAAGGGAAGATATGAAGATGTACTTGTGGCTCTGTGAACCATCTCAGAGCATTAAAGAGCTAATAAAAACCATAACTTCCAAAAAGCTACATATAAAAATAATATCAAAATCTGGCCTGGAAAACAAAGTCACCAATCATCTATTCATGGCACCTTTTCTGACACATTGGGAGATGTAAATTAAAGGAAAAAAAGAAGAACTTACTAGTCGTAGTTAACAATTAGTCCGTGTTAATTAAGACCTAAACAGAAAGCAAAACTGTTGTCTTTGGTAACGTCAGCTCCTCTGCAGCTAAAACCCTGTTTGCACAGACAAATATGACCCGGGGACATCTAGTGATTTAAAACAACAACAACAGGAAGTGCATCATTCAAACACAATTCATCATTTCCATTAACTCAGTTCAATTTCTTGCCTTTTACAGTAAGCTGCAGGTATAAGGACACAAAGGGCAAAACTGACCCCATGCTTTCTCACTATCTTTGCCTGTGTATAAAGTCTCTTAGACACTATTTCATGAAACAGATTAATCAGATTAATCCAGATTTAACTTTGCGTCTCTTATTTAGTTTATATATTAAAGATTCAAATGAAAACATTCCATCCAGTTTGTTTGTATTATAAACATATTAAATAGCAATTAATTTAATTTCCTAATGCTCTACTTGCTTTTATTTTACTGGTTATTCTACTAGACTCTTTTTCTTCTTTTGGTTGGTCTAGGTAGGTAAAATGAGAACTGAGATTGCTTTTATGGGTCTGGTCTAGTTTCCCATGCTCCCTGTGTGCGTCTGTGAGTCATGTTTAGGTTGTGTTATTTAAACAAAACAAGGCTGGTGATAATCTTTATTTTTGTTATTGTCAACAAATCCCATGAAAAGAAGAAAACCAAGAATGCATTAGCCCATCTCTCACTATCTTCCAACTTTTCCAACCTGTCTGTGGCTCTCAGCCCCAAGTCCATTGGTTCATAGACAATTTTTTTTTTTTAAAAACAGGTCATGAATACATAGTCACTTTTTAAGAGGCTATGTAATTTTGATAAACAGCTCAGCACTGTTGAGGGAGTATTTTCAGCCACATACTGACATACATTCAGAGTATTTACAGCAGCAGGATGGTGTTTGCAGGATTGACTAAAAATAAACTACACCATGTTCATACTAATGAGGAAACATGTCAGCCAGTCCAATGCTGTGGCTTACTGCTGTGTTTTCAATATATTATAGATTTTGGACAAAAGCTTTGGATACACAGACAATACTAGTAAGTAGAATCAATTCAGTGTTTTTTTTTTGTTGTTGGTTTTTTTGGGGGGGGGTTGTCTTTTTAGGGAATTTGTTGACAATAAGAAAAACCATACAGTAGAGTTGTGAAGTGAATAGTCTCAGTGATTTTTCCCATAGACAATGTTACATAACTCACAGCTGGAGAACTTCTACAGCTTGGATCAGCATGAAACTCTCCCAGTTAAATCAATAGTACCAAAGATAAACAACTGCATTACATTCTGTTTCACTGAAGAAACATTGAAGGTAAAAAAAAAAAAAAAAAAAAAAAAAAATCTGGGTTAAAATTAACGAAGGTGCATTTTGGATAGAAACACCCATCAGTTTGCTTAAACTTCTATCCCGTGCATCACTGACAATGGGTGGAAGCTAATGATTATGGTGTTGAGAAAAATGATTACATCAATACACTTTTGGATTCTGGGCTCCTTCCACTTTGCAACTCTACTGAATATTATCAGAATTAGATCACAGTAGAACCAAGCAGACTGGTTAGTTCAGTTGAATATGCCTTGAACCATGCTCTGGGCTGGTTAGTTGCCTGATAACAGTGTGTTGGCTAGTTGTTTGGCTAGTGCGGTTCAGGCAGATTTAGCAGCTCATTTAGCTCAGGTCTGTCAGAAGGCTAATTAGTTGGATAACTGGATAGTCGGCTGTTTTAATTGGTTGGCTGCCAAGTGTTAGATAAGAAAAACTGATACCACTCTCATGCCTGTACAGTATATATGAAGCTACAGCCAGTTAGTTAAGCCTAGCACATCAAACAAACAAGATATAACTGTGAGGTGCCAGAAGGCAGTTTCTCTTACCTATGGACAGCGCCAAGGTGGCTGTTTTCCCCCTGTTTCCAGTCTTTGTGCTAAGCTAAGCCTACCGGCTGCTGGCTGTAGCTTCATATATGCTGCACAGACATGAAAGTGGTATCAATCTTTTCATCTAACTCTCAGCAAGAAAGCTCATGAGTACAGTATTTCCCAAAAAGGTCAAACTCCACCTCCAAAGAGCCCTCTAGCATAGGTGCCTTGTGATTCTGTGTCGCTCTCCATTTATCTCTCGTCTGCGGATGTCAATGAGCAACTTCTGCCTCAGCCCCGAGTCCACTTTTTAGCATTTTTCAAAATTATGGAGCGGGTGGAGTCAGGCTCAGAGCTGGGGGTCAAGTTATACTTTAATTTAGTTGGGTGTTTTTGATTTGACTGTTTTAAGTTGGATCCTGTTTGGGCTCTCTGGGAGTGGGGTGTTTTGGTGTTTTGTGTTTTAGTTTGGTATACTCTGACATGTTTTGTCTCGGCCTCATTTACTCATGGCTGTTGTGATTAGTCTCACAGAGCGGCATGGTTTCCTGTACATATCAGGTTAGTTAGGACTAGTTAAATCGGTTGTGTCTGTGTGCTCTCTTATATTTCACTTCTTTCCTTTGCAGCGGTTTGGGTAAGTTGGTTATATTTCCTTTGCTTTGGCTCAGTTGTGGTTTGTCCCCTCTTCAGCTTGGATTTGTTTGGTTGACTCTGGAGCTTCTGGCTTGATTTGCCTCGATGAGTCTAGTGGTATACATTGGCCTGAACCACAACAGAGCTGCAGCTCTGCTTCAGTGAGGCTGATGTAACACTGAGCCAAAGAGCTGCAACACTGCGCTTGACACTGCAGTGCTGCCCACATATAGAGATGCTTTGATAACAAGACTAAAACAGGCTCATATACTCATAGACTGTATGTGCATGGACACACACACAGGCAGATTCTCTTTGAAAGCCTTAGCCTTTTGAAGAGAAAGAAGAGGAACTGTCTTTTTTGCAGCCGCAGCAGCAGCACTCATCAAAAGGACACTGTGTGTCATAGCAAGTACTTTACATTTTAATGAGGACGTGAATAAAAATATAAAAAAGAGGGGACCAGGGTCACATGGTGTAAGCTTCATTGTAAAGAAACATGTCATATTGTAGGAGAAATGCAAATAACCAGCTGCCCTACAAACAACTAACATTTCTTATCATTAGGCCACGTTCTGCATTTCTTTGTGTGTGTGTGTGTGTGTGTGTGTGTGCGTGTGTGTGTTAGGTAGGAAGTGTTGTGGGGTATTTCCTGACACCGAGGGCCTGTTGATGAGGCCCAAGACAGGGAAAGCAACTTCCTTAAAATGGAGTCTTGGTCTCCCTTTTTCAGCCCTCACACAAATGTACATGATACAAACTCTCTTTTTCTCTTTCTTCCACTCGCTGCCTTTTTTTTTTTCCAACGCCACGCATATAATGTGACTAAGAGCTGTAGCTGTTTTATCTCATAATTATTTCATCAGAGTAGAAAGTAACGTTATGTCTGTCTCTGTCAGATGTGGATGTGGATTCATGCTCGTAATTACGATATATGACTTGTAATGAAATGAGCTATGTAACAGGAAATTTGTCTTGTCTTACTTCTGCTTTTTTTCAGACCCAGAAATTCCTGTCCTGCTAGTTTTCCTCAGTGTGTTCCTGACTTTATCTAGGCTCATCTCAAGGCTCTCGAGATGAAATTCACCACAAATGTTCCAAAAGTCCTGTGTTTGCATTTTGCTCACCTGCATGTACAGCTGTTAAAGCTCAGTGGCTCGGCCCATTAGGTTTACTCAACCTTTAATGATGCTGCAGTTTCATTTAAATGTCCCAGTAAGCAATGTTAATTGTTATTAATAACACCTGTGTTTTTCCTACTATGATGTAAAAATGTCTTTCATGAAAAAGGCCTGTCCTCCACCTGTTTGCGTAGCTTCCTCTCATTACACTATTATCCCCCAGAGAGTGCAGGCTCTGTAACTATCCAGTAACTGTATGACCTGGTGACAGCAGCATTTACTGTAAAACAGCAACACTTTCAGAGTGAAATCAGAGCAAATCTGTGCAAATCTTTTGCATCGAATTCAACTTTAGGTAAATGTTGTGCTGCTTATCATAATCTATTAGTGGTCTTCCAACACTTTTATATTATCAGGGCTCAAAAGTGGCATGGGAAATCGATATTTAAATGAGTAAGTAAATGACAGTGATTAATTAATAATAATAATAATTATATATATATATATATATATATATCATATGTATATAATTTTCTGTATTTCTTCATTTATTTATATAGATATTTTTTCCACTTTTTAAATTTCATTCATTTATTTATTATTTGATAGGAAAATTAAAAGAAATTGCATATTTATTCTTTTCTTTGCGAAATTTTAATTAATGTATTATTTTTAATCAATAAGGTCACTTTTTGGCCCACTTTTATATAACCCTACTCTGTCATCTTGCTAAAAACATGCAGACAGTTACAAGACAGGAGTTGGTGGTAAAAATACATCCTTTGAAAAAACTTTTTTTTCAGTCTGGGTCATATTCTCATTTTTGAGTCCATTATGATTGTGGGGCATGCTAACTGTGCATCTGTCACCCCTTGATTAGCTACTGTAGTTAACTGCATAGGGATCTACTTCTGGGGCAACTTGCTGAATAACCCAACAAGCTGCCTCTCCATTTCCCCTCAGCTGTAAAGAGAATTTCAGCACCTTTCAGCTCATTATTTTAGTTTTACCGTCTGCAACTTTACTCATTTTGCTCAGTTGCCAGCCGCAGAAGGCAGCTGTACACTTCCTACCCTCACCAAACAGCACACAGACAAAGTTAACGACTAGCTGGTGAACATAGTGGACCATTTAGCTGTTAAAGAGCCAGACGTTTCCCTCCGGAGTTAGTGGAGACCAAAACAGAGATAAAACAAGACTGAATATTGGACTTACATTCATACAGTTGACATAAACATGTTTCAAAATAAATGCTGATGTTGCTCTGCGTATGCTGGATTTGTAAATGGGCAGAAGTTTGTTGAAAACCTGCACCATACCTGCACCATACTAATTTTACATGTGAATTTTAGCTTGTTGTCGAGTTCGAATCGAAAGGGGGGGGGATATAAAACAGAAGATTAATGCAGCTTTAAACTTAACACATTATTTAAATTTACAAGTAGGACTGAGTCATTTCTAGTCCTAGGATGACAACAAGGTCCGGACAAACTTTCATCAACAATGTGGAAAAGTGACCAAACACAGAGAGACTTCCACGGCCTACAACTTCCAGACAGAGCAACCCAACAAGTCCAGTAAACTGCTCCCCCCGAGATCAGTGCAGCCCTCACGACAAGGAAATGACAACATTCATGTCAGACCACAAAACCAAAATCACTAACCAAGTCAGAGCAGTAAAAACCCTTTCTGTGTCCAAAAGCCATACTGCAAACCAATTCTAACCTGCTTTTGAGAAATCTCTGCAAATTACTATCAGTATACAGTAAATCTGTGCAACTTTTGAGTGTAGTGTTAACATACTGAGTGTTAGTATACCATAAAGATTGATGCACAGTGATATTCACAGTAGTACGAAAATGTGTATAGTGTGACGTCGGGACACAGCTTCACTTTCTTTTTCCTGAGGGCCTGGTTGTGTCTTGAGCACCCAAATTAGTTTTCATTTTAATGACTGAGCATTTTGTGGCAGTTTACAGCTACAACATGAAGAAACCATTTCAGTCTTTCCTTATTGTGTGTCCTGCCCTTGACATCCTGTTTCAACCTGAAGATACTAGGGAACACAATTTACACGGAAAAGAACAGACAGCTAGTTGTTGCTGCATGTTTTTACATTTTCTGACTTAATAATATACAGCCAAGGAGAATTTACATATAATGTGTAATGCTGTAGCATCTCTGTATAAACTCTTGTAGAAGTAGCTAAAGCATTTTAGCCAATAAGCTAACACCTGGACATATACAGGCAGACACGCATGTGGAAAACTGGATATGTTGCATGTGGAAAATAAGGAAATGGAGAGCTGAACTGAACTTTTGGGTTTTGTTCCACTAGTTCATCGTCATTTCTTTTAACCATGGCCAGGATTGTTCTATAGTTTAAACCACGTGTTCATTATTGTAACCATCACAAGAAAGGTCGGCTAAACTTAGCAAAGCACTTATTTTCACCCAAACCACAATGTTTCCCTAAACCTAACCAAGCCGTGTTTGTACCTATACCTAACCAAGCTTTTACCATACGCTTTTCAAATCATAAAATGGTTAGTTATTTATTTATCAGCACGATTTTTAATAGTTTTTCTGTGGCATGTCTCCTGCTTACAGTATGGCAGTTATCCAGAAAACACTCCTACTTCTCATATCAGAGAGTAGGGACTAACCACCAGTTTAGGTTGGAGGACTTGTTGGAGACGGAGTGGACGCTCATAAAGTTTGAAAAAAAATCTCGAAGTATCACAAAATAGTTTTTACACTCACCAAAGGTGGAGAGTCCGTATACAAACAAAAGTAAAATGTGACAAAATTGTGATGGAAATATGCAAATTAGCAAATTAATCATGATGCGCTTGAAGCATGTGACTTAAACGTTACTGAAACTTCTTCTCAACGGAAAGAGACGAAGAATGGAGGCATATGAAGTGATGAGGAGACTGTCACGTTACTAAAATGAATGCATGAAAGGAACATAAATGCCACATTATCGTCATGTTTTTCACCGTTTGAGGTAAAAACCTCAAATGGGTTTGAGGTTTTTACTGTGCTCTTTTAATCGCATCCTCTTGTTGCACCGTCTTCTTTTGCAATGATGTCAGTGGCGCCCGAACGGAAAATTTGTGCCACCACCTGTTTTTCTTGACAAACCAACTCTTATTATTAGTAGGACACTTAGTGGATGGAACCACGCATTAATTCTATTGCGCTTACATTTGGATGGAAACCTAGCTTATGTCAGGCAGAACACAAAGACGACCAAATTCTTACACTGGAGTTGTATTAGAAAATGATCTTTTCAAGGCCAAGTAAGTATCACACTTTGACAGATCCTTAAAATTAACTAGTATCTACAGTAGTCAAATAAATGTAGTGAAGCAAAAAGTACAAAATTTGCTTCAAAAGTCAAGTAAAAGTTCCAAGTGCCACAAAATGGAAACACTTAAGTACAAGTACCTCAAAATTGTACTTAACCATAGAACTTGAGTAGATGTACTAAGCTACAATCTACCACTGCTGCCAACAAATACACAGATCCTGCTTTAACTGTGATGAGCCAATATGAGCAACAACATTAGTCATACCACGGTTCACACTCCAACTGACAGATTTCCATCTATACCATACAGTTTAAGCTTGCCTGTGAACCAAAAGCAAACATCTATTTTGCATATCCATAAGCCCTTCATAACGTCTGTTTTACGTATTTGGTTATGTTTTCTGTCAGCAGATAGTAAACAGGTGAGATCTGATAACTTAATGCTGCTTGCAGCTGTGTAGAGTGTTACCTTCCAGCTTGCTGATCTCTGCCGAGCCCACAAGGTTTGTGTGCAGCTGCATTCTTACGTAAAAGCGCAGAGTATTCAGTGGGAGTTACTATCTGTTGTGTCAGGATGGCTAAACTGTCTGTCACCAGTCGCAATGTACATCATGAAGCACAAGGCAGTGATTGATTATGTGTACGTGTGTGTGTGTTTGTTATCGTGATCTAAAATGTTGTGTTCTAGCCACCATTGTGTGGATGAACATTTATGTGTGTGTACTGTACATTTGGGTTTGTGTGTTAAAGATTAATATACAATATAAAGTCGAATGTAATTTCTAGGAGACAGGGTTGCGTAATGGATGCAGATGCTAGCCATACAGAACCAAGGAGTCACTGAATGGTTTAATGAGTATAATATTGATGTGGATCATATGCTGTGGCCTTCACAGTCACCAGATCTCAACCCAGCCGAACATCTATTAGAGTGATGTGTTAGATGGCGCTCTCTAGCAGCGTCATCAAAACACCAAACAATCACCAAAGGAAAATCTTTTGGAAGAAGGCCATTTAATTCTCTAGCGGAGTCTCTATCGAAGAGCGCTGAAGCTGTCCTGGAGGCCTGTGTTGGACCAGTGACATACTAAGGCACCTTATGTTGGATTTTCCCTTTAATATGTCACACACCTTTTTTAAAAATGTGTAAATGTTGGTGTTTTGGGGTACAAAATGCCAAAATGTACTTTTATTTAAGCAAAGGGTCTGAATATGTCTTCCAGCACTGGAAGCTCACACATCATACACAAGGACAACAGTCAATAGAGGAAGAGAATAGGCTGGAGGTCTCTGACCACAGCATCCTGAATATGTTTTCCTTTTGGCCCCAACAAAGCAAACACACAGCAGACTGAGCTGTTTCACTGACTCACAGACGTTTGTGTGGGAGAGACGGAGAGAGTGAGAAGTTGAGAGTGAAAGATAATAGTAAGGAAACTATGTGCACACCTGGTTCCTGCTGTGTATGACACAAGTAGGTAGTGGTAGTTTGAAGGAGAGAGGTGTTGGTTGCAACCAAACCACTGAAAACTAAAAAACTAAAAGTGCTTTCTATGTAATCATGGCCAAGCTTTTACTGTTAGTGGTATTAATATGTGAGATACCAAAGATGGACATCAAAACTTGCGGTATATCAGAGATTTATATGAATGACAAAACTCAGGCTGTGCCATTAAAGCAAAGGAGCATGTAAAGTCCAGTTGAAATCAAAATGGTCATCCCTTTTTGTAGTCAAAAAATGAAATCAAATTTTTTTTTTTCCAGTACTGAAAGGAACAAAAAAGGATCTAAATTTTAAACAGACCTATTCTGGTAAGTTTGCTAATGACAGACAGTGTTATTGGAATGGAGTGTGCTTTACTGTCAGAAACTTGTCTCGCGCCAATAGGCGACCTCTGTTTCACATCAATTTCAAAATTGAACAGAACAACAAAGTGCATTTAGTGTCATCGCTTGCTTCATCTGACATACATGACTGGATTTAACTGCTGAAAAATAAGTTGCCAGGTCCCTACAGTACATAGCCTCATCCCTGTTTAAGCAGTGTGTATAGTGTTCATATTTTGAAATACCTGGCATGGTAATTTTGTTAAGCACAAAGTAATTTAGGAATATGTAACATATGAGGACAAAACTGAAATAATTGATGTCTTAAAACTAGATTTTGACCCTGTGAGCCCCTTTGAGACAGGACCTCAAGATGAGTTAAAGAAATAGGACCAACCTTAGGGTCCTTATCATGTCAGTCGATATTCTTTGTAATTTCATGGTGCATAATCCTACGTTCCCAAAGTTTCAACTGAGTTACTGTAAATGGTATGTTAAACAATGAACCTAGTTCATTTGGTGGCCCCCTAGGGGCCTGGGGTTTGTGACTGTTGCCCTCTCTACCCGGTTTGCAGGTACACAAGATGAACACAGACATGATGTTGCTGTGGTGTGTAAGCAGTGGTCTTGAAGAATAAACACCAGACCATTAAGAATAAAAAAAACAAACAAACAACAGATCTGTTTAATGTACTATAACCGATGGTGAATTAGCCAACTAGCTCGCAAACTGACGGTTGCTGTGCACATTTCTCCTGGTGGATGTTTGTGTGGTGGCTCATTCAGCGAGCCAAGATGAACACAAGGCATGTGCCCACATTCGTCAATGGGAAGACCAACATTTAGCACCCATTTAGTGTTTATAAGCAGTATATAAGCAGAGATAAAAGGTACCCATAAATGGAGGCTGCTGTGGCAACAGATAATGAATGACAATATAGTAAAACACAGTTGTAATCCCAGAGTGTTAGAGAGTTACACCCCATTTGTCAAATGTTTACATTGTGCTTATAAATGCGATTGTATTAGCTAGAAAGTCTCGTAGCTGCTGTCTGGCAGTGTGCTGGTCGGTGTCACAGTGAGTACGTTTTGGTAAGTTTAAAGTCAAAGGATTTGAGTGACTATATGCACAGACGGGACATTTGTCCAAAAACCTGGATAATACTGTTTTCTCTCTAAATAGTGCACATCCCGTGACATTTTCAAAGACAATCTGTATGCTGTAGCAGAAAGTAATCATGCACTTTAATTTCCATTTGACTTTTAACAAAAGCAAACCTGCTGTATGAAAGTAAAATTAGAATCTTTTCGTCCTCTCACCTTGAAACCACGAAGGGTTAAATCAGTTACTTCTCTCTTTCTCTGCAGATGGAGGAATCCACCCTGCTGGACCGCTGTGCTGACTCATACACACATGTGTGAATGTGTATCTGTGTGTGTGTGTGTGTGTGCGTGTGTGTGCACGCAGGAGCCATTTATGCGCATGACCAAGTATATGTGTGTGTGTGTGTGTGTGTGTGTGTGTGTGTGTGTGTGTGTGTGTGTTAATGAGTTGTGTGTTTGTGTGTCTGTGTGTGGAAGACATATAATTATCTGAGCATGTGTTTGTGCCAAGCTGTGGAAGGCACCGTACTTTCCGTGTCCTGCAGATGATCGCTCGCACACACACACACACACACACACACACACACACACACACACACACACACACACACACACACACACACACACACACACCATAACAGGACAGTTGGAAGAAAATAACAAGAGAGAGTCTGCCTCAGACAGTTACTCAAATAAAGAGAAAAAAACTGTCCTCATTTCACCTAAATTTACTCTTATGCCAACAAAGTACAATGACCTGAGATGAACTAGGTGACTGGTGATGGACCATACACAGATTTCAGAGGAAAAAAAAAAGTCTAGAGTTAGTCTACATTTGGGAAACATATTTTTTCATCAATATTCGGTTAAGAATAAATACTCAAAAGGAAGATTGAGGAATTTTAGTTTATGGTACAGCAGATATGTTGTGTTTTGTCATTCCCTCATGTAAATTAGGCCTATGTCTAATGGTAGAGGTATTCAGACTATGCACTTAAAGGATGGGCTTCAACGATGGGGCTTTTTGTTTATATATATCTCTGCCACAGCTCAGCGTGGAAACAAAAAGATGGAAGTCATGAACATTCAGTGTTATGGAGAAATTTAAGTTTTAAAACTAAGCTTTCAGAGGCTTTAACAACTCACAGCATTCCACGTAGCTGATTGAGGTAAAGCTAATCTTGTGTGTTTTCTCTACCGTTGGATATATTTATTTATAACAAATCATCAGTTTATAAATTGATCATGCGTTTTGTTTCAAAAATCTTCATCTGAAAAGTAAGAAGTAACCGTTGTCAGATTAATGTAATGGAGTAAAAATATTTCCCTCGGAGAAGTAGTGAAGTAGAAGTACAAAGTTGTAAAAACATGGAAATAGCCAACTGAAGAACAAATGCCTCTAAATTGTACTTAAGTACAGTACTTGAGTAAGTACTTTCCAAAAACTGAATACAATAGTGCAAACAAGCACAATATACAACTAGACTGGCAATCAGTGTAGCGCACCAAGGCCAACGTCAAACAACGTACGCCGGACTTTGGAGAAAAAAATTCCAATTCATAGTAAATGGTACAGATGCCCTGAAATTTAATAGGTCCTTCCCCGGCCCATGCTCCATCCGTCCACCAAGTTCGGTGTAAATAGGTTCAGCAGGTTTTTTGTGTAATCCTGCTGGCAAACAAACAAACAAACAAACAAACAGACAAACAGACACGGGTAAAAACTTAACCTCCTTGGCAGAGGTAATAAATCACTCATGCAGTGAGTAATGTAAAAAGATGAAATGGCTTTATTTACGGCAGCTAAAAGCATTTTAAAGAAATTCAAAAAGCATAATTACAATATTTTCAGTGTACAATAACAGTATATAAACAACAACAACAACAACAACAACAACAAAAAAAACATTGCTACAGTTGTACTGGGTCACTTGGAGTCTTTCAGATTAGTTTGTTTCTATCTCTGCACAAACAGACTCCAACAGATGCATTTCCATACAGCATTTGCAGTAAAGCACAACACACCACAGTGTCTGTGGGCCCCCTCATACCTCATGTGTTTTAACTTTTTAACAATTCCAATGAAAAAACAGTAAGCACAAATGTTTATATTCCTGTTAATAGACCATAGGAGCCATTCTCCTTTTCCGTTATTCCTAAAAGCTCAAACAAATGCAAATCTGCAGCAAAATTTGCCAAAGCAGCTCCAGCAGTGTTGATGCGAGCCAGTAAAACCTTGAATGTCACACGACTGTTTCTGTACTGTCACACTTACAAAAGTTAGGCGGCGGATCAACACGTTTACCAGGTTTCCATATCAGTTTCAGAAGACGGTAATTCATCTTTCAGTTTCCTCCCTGCCATGCTCTCCTCTCGCACTCCAGCTGTAATACAGTACTTCAATATGAGGTCTTAGGTTTCACATGGCACAATATCACAAATCAACATGCAGTCACATCGCTCTCAGTGTCACAGCGGAGGAAAAGCAAAGGGAGTAAACGTGGTGCACAGGAAGACAAGCGTAAAACGTCTGCATTTCCAAAAGAATATTGTATGACACTAACCTGAAATGTGTCATCTTATTTCTTACATTTCTCTACCAGGGAAGGACTAGAACAAGTAAGGAAACACAACTAGAAACAGAAAGTAGTGTGACACAGCGTGGCGAGAATTAAACGTGGACGTAATGACATAAGACGCTTTAAACTTTAGTTTAAGTTTTTCTGCCTCTAACAGTGACTGGACAAAACTTGCTTTACCCAGGGGCAGGTTTAAAAACCTTTGAACGGGGCGCCGGTTGGACTGGGGCACAGTTTCATAGAAGGTGGGCACATTTGTAAAATGGGTAAAAATGTGTTAATAAACAGCCATGGACAGGTTATGAGACGACGGGCCCCTGGACACAGGTATGTATAAGGCCCCTCAGCCCTTCTACAAAGGAGCAAGACCCCTAGACACAAAGCGCTACTGTTTATAGTCATTCTGCATCTCTGTGGTTATTTTTTTTGGTCGTTCTGAATCTCTTTGTAGTCGTTTTGCCTCCTTTTTTGGTTGTTTGAAAGGCTTTCAAACAAGGAATGCTGGCGCTGGCCCTGCCCCTGGGTTTACTCATAGGCGCTGTTGTCTATCTGTGTACTTGGATGTCTCATCCATTGTTTTCCGACCTCTAACTTCATGCTTTCTGTCCTCGACACGCTATTTGTTTGAGACTGTTGTCATGTCAGAGATGGAACAGTGTGAGGGATTTCCACATCTGTCCAAAAAGCAGGTTCTTCTGACGAATTTATCCCCTGAAATTTATCGCCCATGTCTTCACCATGCACATTATGCACGCAATAACAAATGTCAAAAAGCTTCAGTTACTAAATAGACAACCTGAAACTAATCCATCACCTCATTGTATGAAGACTGAAAATGAACATTGGAGGCCGAGCAGCTGATTTAACCATTAAAACATACAATTACACAGGTGACAGAGTTGCTGAAATAAGAGTTTAGGAATGCTAAAAACCAAGATCCCACTTAATCTATGATGAATGGGTGATGACAGAACCGTGAAAACATCCAAGAGTGACTCCAACACAGTCAGATGAATTTGGTTATTGATTGTGTTACAACAAACAACTGTTTCTGTTCTGATTCGCTGTTCTCATCTGGATAACCACATAGGGAGCAAAGCAAATTTGTTTTAGATGATTAAATCCAACACATGTGACACAAATGGCAACACAGTATCTGCAATGCTGCTGACAAGAGACTTTCATTTGAAACAGAAAAACTTCCACTCAAGAGTAAAGCTTTAAATGCATTAAGTGTGATTCCTGAAAATGGTCTTATTCAGATCTCGGTCAAACTGCTTTAAAAAAGGACTTTTCTGACACTGATTGATCTTGCCAAGCATAAAAAAAATAATAAAAAAAAACACATTTACATTATTATTCCAGTCAGGCTGAAGCAGACACTCACTGCAGCCGATGTGATTTTGTGAATAACTGGTACCAATCCAAACAATATACAGTATGGCACAGAATTTGGTAATATTTCACTTGTTCCATCCACAACAACCCACAAAACAATAGTTTTACACAAATCTCTTTGGTCAACATGCACACTGCATCCATGGACAATTCAAATACAATGTTTGCTGTTTGATGCACTCTTGGTAACATAAGGTGCTTGGGTCAATTTTTTTCCTTGCATAATTCTCGTTCACCACCTGATTTTCAAATGCCTAAAATCGTACAGTTAACTAAGGACACTGACGCATTTTAAAATGCGCCCTCCAAATAAGAAGAAGAAATCCAGATATTTGCGCATAACAAAGAGCAGGCATTTCATTTTATTTGCATATAAGGTTTTTACGCTTTCACAAACTGTTTATCATTGCTCTTGCATTTTAGTAATCATACGAGAAGACCTAATAAAAAAAAAAATAAAATAATGGCCAGAACTGATATGTTTTAATGAGCACAAAGATAAGAATAAATGTACTTAATCTGAAGCCTTTATCACCACTGTTTGTTGCTACTGCTGGCTAACCAGTCAGTAACAAAACCCTCTTTGACCCTGCATTATTCAGCGGTTGGTTTCTGGCCAGAAATCTCTCTCTGAGAGTGTTTAATGACCTGGCAGGCGTGAGGAGACTTGGCAGGGTCTGAATCACTGTGCTAATAAACGGATAACATGACCTTGTCATCAAACCAGTACATGTCAGCTACATTCAGCCCGGCTGCTGATGCTAAATCCAGGGGCTGAAACTAACGCCAGTGCAAGGCAGTACTGTTTGATCACTCATAGAAGAACGCTTTAATGCAAAAGGACGAAGATGAGTAAACATCACAGGAGAACATGACAGTTAAACGGTCTTGCTCCGTGAGTTTCGCTCCACTAATTGGCCGTCTTAGTAACAAGTATCAAAATCTTATCATCGTATGAACAAGGGAAGTAATCTGCCCCTATTGTGGATTATTACCGTGCAAAATCTTTGTTTTAATGCTGAAGACAACCACAGCAAAGGGGGAAAATGAAGCCCCTTGATGCTTTTGTTTTGTTTTTTTTTAGGAATCCATGTACACAGATTGGATTTGGTGATAAAAGTGATTTGAAATTCTTTCAAGAAATCTTTCAAGTTAGACTTTAGTGAGAGAAGGGTGGAAGTCATGTGCCTATTGGCTCTAGTGGTTACAGAAACAAAGGCTTTTCTGTACAAAAGAGGGCTGGTATCAGTTACTCGAAGGTTGGTACAGTATTATCTTACTAGTATCGATGGGTAATTTATTTTTTTTTAATGTAAAACAATAAACAGGGTAAAATCTGTCTGGGCAGATTCAGTTTACACATGAACAGTTCATACTGTCTATTGTGTACCAATTGCTGTTTAATAAATTGTAAAGTACTCAGGAAATACGTGGATAAAACATTAATTTTCCCAAAAGTTCTATAATATACATTTTTGTTCAGACAACTTTTCTCATTTATTAAAATCTGCAGTTTTTATGCATCTCCTTAAAGTACCTTTGAAGGAATAATAATCCAGATTACAGATTGCCTGATTACATATTCGCGGTAGCAGGAGCTGCTGTGGCTAAAACTTGATCCAGGCTATGAAAATATGACACACAAAACAAAACTGACACTTTATTAGGCAGCATTTGAACAGGATTCACTTGTAGGGAAAGCTGCATAATTTTAATATCGTATGTGCTGATCGGTCCAGAGTGTGTTTTTTTCCCCCTACCAAAGAATTATTTACAGTCCCAAATATTTGTTTTTGCAAGCCAACTTCTGCTTTTCCTGATTTTGTTTCATCAACTCAGCCGGTGACAGTGATGTTTCTGCAAAATGCTGGAATTTGTCAATAGCGTGAACAGAATCCTGAACAAGTAGTCAAGGCGCTGAGGACCGCAGATAATATTTTTTTCACTATCCACCTCACCACTCCCAGGAATATTCAACTAGTCCGAATGGGGCTTTAGCTGTAGAAGTCTGATAAATACAGCATTACATGGCATTTGCTGATCTCTTAAGTCGATATCTGTGTCATTTAATACTCAAATTATCAGGAAAACGCTGATGTACTGTTGACTTATTTACGTAAAATGCAAGCATAAGAAGGCGTGTATTTCATGGTAGAGAAAAGTTAAATGGTACAGTAGTTTAAGAATATTGTGTGATAAAAGCATTGGATAAAAATGCTAGCTTTGGCTTAGCTGGTTCCCACACAGGTCACAAGTCTGTTATACGGTGGATCCTAACGTGAAAGGAGCGCCATCATTTTTCCTGCCTGAAACCTTCACAGGGAAAAGATTGGGGAAAATTTTGTTAACCAGACCCACGTACTTTAACAACCCTGGGTCTGCAGAGTTGATCACCCAGGGAACTCATAAGCTCTGTACAACAAAAACACCTTAAAAGAAGCGAATAAAAGTAAAAAGGAAACTGTACAAGGCACATTTGAATTTCCATATGTGTCATTTTGCGGAGAGGCATATTTAGGTGACATGACTGCCTCTGTGCTGTGCAAAATCCTGGCTCTTTGGTAGCATTACAAAGGCTCAGAGACCGTGAAGGAAAAGCACAGGTGCAAAAAAAAATCAAATAAAATACAGGCATTTTAGAGTTCCTTAAAGGTGTTAACAAATAATCTCCATCAAAATTAATACAGACAGACTCCAAAGTCTTCTTCCTCTTTTGGGAAAGAAGGATGGAGAGTAAAAATTAGGTCTCCAAAAACAAAAAGAAGATTCAAGATGTGATAGATCCACAGATACATTACTTAAGAAAAATGCTACGTCTGCTGGGTTTTCCAAAGGCTAAACCTGAGAGTGGTCCTGGCTGTTCGTACTGCCTTGCAGGTAGATTATCCGTCCAATCACAAGGAGCAGGAGGCCCATGCACAAAAGCATCGTGGGCTCCTGGTGGATCTGCGGCAGCTGGTTCGGATGGATCACCACGTGTCTATATCCAACTGCCATCCCCTGGAACAAAGAGGAGAGGGAGAAGAAGAGATGTTACAGTATTAATGACAGAAATATACAGCATGATTGCACAAAACCAAAAAAAAAAGTTTTCTCAACCAGTAAAAGATTTGGTAGAGGAATGGCTAGAGAATGAAGCAGCTTGACACAGAAATAGTTCCGCAGTATGGATGGTGATGTCAAGGGAGGTCGATGGGTGAAGACAGTAATCTACAGCTATGATGATCTGGAATCAATGGACTGTCCCCCGCCCTCTTAGTTACTGTTCTGTTCTGTTCAGTCATTTTATTATCCCAGATGGGAAACTTGGCTTGTAGTCAGGTTCACAAGATAAAAGACAACAACACAGTACAAAAAGTACAGAAATGTTTCCTAAAATGTCGCCTATTACGTACGATATACAAAATGCAATTCAACAAAACAATCTCTGAAATACTAAAGTGCTACAATTAAAAATATGCTAAAATTACATGTGTAAATTTAGCACTTTTATTACACAAGGAAAAAAGGAGTTTTTCCCCCCTTTTGAACCGGGGTACTGTAAATCTCCAGCCTGAGGGGATTGTTTCAAACTCACAGTGAGGGGGCTGTTCTGTGCAGTCTAGTATAGACCTGGTCTTGCGAAGGACCTGCTGATTAAATATAGTCCTCAGGGGGGTCTGTGGGACGCCTAGGACCTTCCAGCCACCTTCACAATAGGGCTCAGGTGATTTTTGTCCCTGATGTTCAAGTTACCGTGTCAGGCGTCAATAGAGAAAGTAGAAACAGATTGGATGAAGGACATGATTTTTCTATCTGCTGTGCTACATCTGTCCAGCTTTTCAGTCTCGCAATGCAACTATGCAGTTGGACGGTAAACTTCCCAAAGTATTTATGTGGTCAATGGGTGAAAAAAAGTACTTTGCAAGTTCTCAAACTCAACCTTCAGATGACCACTTCATGCTAAAATTGTGAGATCAGCATATCCAGTTCATTGAGTAATCCATGTCCAAATGAATCATTTGCCTTAGCTTTTGACTAGTGTGTTCTCATTTCTCAAAATGTTCTGAGTGTGTTGTGACATACATCAAATGTTCAGGTAAACACTGGGGTTACAGAGAGATCCCTTGATGATTTAAAATCAAAGGGACACACACACACATCCTGTAGGTTTACATCCACAGGAAGCAGGTAAGTACAGTTTTCAACATCCTCCCAAAAAGCTTTTTACTCTCTACATCTCCAGGTGTGATTTCTTTATGCCAGTGTGTGTATGAATGCATACGTGCAATGTAGTGTGTTTGTATGTATGTGTGCGGTGTCCTCCTACAGGTTGAATTTGTTTGAGGGCTTCCGGTCTTTACTTTAATCACATTTACAGCCTAACATCTACATACATTAAAAAAAGATTCAACTGTCCACTTTAAAAGATGGCGTTCCTGTAACAACCTTTACTCAGAGAGCACCCATGAATGCACAATTTTTGGAGACTGTCCTGCCATATTGTACGTATGTATAAAAGACCCCGTATACCATTTAATGGGGCCACAAATGGCAGTGTGGGTGAAATACAGTTTTACACTTTTAATGTAGAGAAAAATACCACATGAAAAAGAAACATTCTTTGATGAAAGTTGTGGGATTACCTATAAAGAGCAATGTAATAATAGCTGCTAAACGATGTGGTCTAATAATGTAAAATTAAAGGTGTACATCAGTGATTTAGCATTTCACATCCATAAAGTAGAAGAGATGTGGGCAAATCTCAAAACCATTGGCTCCTACTTTTCCCTATACTGCAACTGTCTAATATTAGATGTCTCAAGCCTATACAAAACTTATAAACCTCCTTCCAGGGCCACAGAGGACATTTGGCAACTGTTTTCACGGGCTGATTAGTACGCTACATGAAGAGTAGACTGACCTGTCTGTGTAAAATTGGTGGAGTGCCCCTTTAAAAATCATCTAACTACTTCGTAAACGACACACTGAACTCTGAATAATGTCAGATGACTGAAAAAGAAGAGAAATGACACTGGGTCTAGCTACACATTCACAGGTTATGGGCGAGACTGTCCTCTGATTTTTTTCTTCAAACTCTGATGGGAAGCTCGTTCAAGACCAACAGCCAATGAGAGCTGAGTTTACAGAAAGATGAAGCAGCTCAAGCCGAGTCTGGTTTTCACATGGAACTGTGCGAGGTGTCATGAGAAACATCTAACAAAGTGATCAAATCCTGTCTAACCTGTGCTGTCCAGTCTTCAGGAATTTCTTCCATAAAACATTTCATTCTCTTCAAGTAGCGACTTGAATTAATATGTGAAATTATCTGCTTTAGGTTGGTTTTGGACTCTAAACAGTTCCTTGACATTGTATGCCTCAACCGTCTTTCCTGTCTCTTTCTATTTGCTACTCCCCTCCACAGTCATTCTAACACATTTGGCACGTTGTTGACTGAAACAGGTGTTTTATTTTCTATTCTGCTCTTTATCCCTGCAGTCGACAGCCCTGTGCCTTGGCCTCGGTCCATGGCTCTATCACCGGCAGCTTCTGCCCTGTCAACAGAAGAGAAAGGAGATTTCCCCTGGGTGGACGTGCACCGGGAAGCTTGGCCCTGAACAAAACGCTCTCCAGAAACAACAAGGTTCCTGTTGCTGAGGAAAGGTGGAAAGGTGGGTGGAGATCGCCACAATGAATGAAAAAAAGTATCTGGTATCTTTACTGACAACAACAAATACCTCTAATAATAGTAGGGAAATTTCGACTCAAACAAAAGATTTTGCTTATATTTTGATGCCGAATAACTTACCTTATTTTCCCCATTAGCTCCAGTTCAAACCTATGTTAGGAATAAAACCTAGGATTCACTGAGAAATCTTCCCAATGACATTAATCAACTTGTAGTAAAAGCACAAAAATAGCTCCAATTGGCCGAAAGTAGAAGGCTGCGGCTGAACTGTGTAGCTCTCAGCTGAGAAATCTTCGAGCTGTGCGAAGTTGAAGCTGAGCTCTGCTTTTAAAAAAGCCATCCTCAGCTGCTGTTTGCTCCAATAAATAAAACTTTAAAAAGGAAACCTAACACTCTGACTGAAGCATTTACAACTAAGGCATTTACATGAGTAGGAATCAGTTTTTCCGTTGGGAGATGGATGTCCTGTTTTGGCATGAAGCACTTTAAATACAGCCAAGCCGGGTGGACAGTACAATGCCATCCAGACATCAACTAGCACAGAATAAGCTTTTTGCCCCGGGGTGAGACTTTACTCTGAAAAACAGGATCTTTACGGACGAGAGAGAGAGAGAGGAATATCAAAGCTGTGTGGTTTGATTCGAAAAGCAAGCCAAAAGCCACAGAAACCTCTAATGCCAGAGGAGGAAACAGGTGAGGGGAAGACTAGTTAACCCTGTGATGAATCGTGGTACGCTGCTAATTCTGCCTCGACTCTCACCAAGTCAAACAAGCAGGTCAGAGATCAGTCACAATATATATTAGAAAAAGAAAATAGATGATGATACAATGCATCTAGAAGAGTGCTAGGGTCTCCCATTCACACATATAGACTCAAACACCGGAGGCACGCCATTCATCGTGAATGGAACCTCCAAATGACATCCTGCTGCTGCCCAAGTCACTCGAGACTCAAACATTGTCCAGCAGTGCGACCTGGGGAAGTTAGTTGGGTGCACAAAAGGACCCGCAAAGCAACAACCTGATTCCCCCGGATTTGGAAGAACAGTATGTTTAATAATTCTACTCAACTACGTAAAAGCACCTCAAACAAAATGGAAGAAAAGCTAACTCAAGATCACTGGCCTCCCAATTCTCTATGATATAACTTTACTTAGGTACCCAGACTTGTATACGCAAAACAATTACTTACTTCACCATGAGCTCATGCAGTCTTACCCGAGTATGTAACTTACATGCTCAAGTCTGTATTTTTAAACATCGGGTACGTTTAAACCATTGCCCCAATACTCCCACACATGTTGGCTAGCTAGCTAGCAGGCTACATTAAGTGAAATCCCTTTCTCTTTCCATATATTTTGGCTATACTAATCATAGGCCTATTTTTTTTAGCCAAGCTAGTGGTCAGTTCACCACTTTGAAATTTCAAATATCTCTCTATATCTCGAATTGCTATTGGATGGATTGCCCAAATACCTGCAAAACTGATGACATTCCCATCAGCCTCAGTTGTACTTTGTGTACGGTTAACATAGTAAACATTATAGAGACAGTATATCTGCTAAACAGAAGCATGTTAGCATTGTCATCGTGAGCATGTTAGCGTTCTGATGTTAGCATTTGGTTCAAGGTACCGCTTTGTCTGAGTACAGCATCACAAAGCTGCTAGCATGGCTGTAGACTCCTGGTCTTGTTTTATTATTGGTCAGAGGTTTAAATTAAATCCATCATGAAAGAAGAAAACTGGACTGCCAAATTTTTCTGAAAAAAAAAAATAAAGAAAAAAATATTCAGCACAAATCTCCATAAGATACATCTGGAAAAACACTTTACTCTGACAAGACATGATACTATTTTCTTTTATGAGATTTTCCCCCAGTAATCACCCTATGAACTTTGTAACTTTAAATCAATATTTGAAGAGACACCATTGCAGGAAGTTGCTGAAAGTGCAGCAGAGACTAATTTCTTTGCAGCTAAAACCAAGCTTTGACTTCCCTGAATGTCCTCAAGGGACTGTTGTGTTTGGCAGTGAAGTGAGCAGCAAACTCTCCAAACATTGATTTTTGGGGGTTTGGTTTCATCTTCACAACCTGAACTTATGACATTATCATAAATCAAAGCTCGTTTGGGTGTAGAAGAAGTGAACACCCTTAATTCAGCTTCCCCTTTCATTTGGCAACACATGGGCTCCAGAGTTTGTTGTTTGACATCACAGATTCGCCTTTGAATTGAGTAGAAAGTTGCAGTGGATTTCAAACTGAAGTGCAACTTTATGAAAGCAGTAAAGGGGTTGTAATTTTTCTTCAGTAATTTATTTCCTCAGGTTAAACCATTACTGGCCTTTGGAGATGTAATTATACTTTTTCTTGTTGTGGAAACAGTGACATTATTGTTATTAATGTTAATTTGCTCACAGCAGTGTTTATCATCTTGCACATTAGAGACTTGTCTCACCTCAAAGCAGCTTTGGAAGAAAGACA
The DNA here is from genome assembly GCF_016859285.1 of Xiphias gladius. Lineage (NCBI taxonomy): Eukaryota > Metazoa > Chordata > Actinopteri > Istiophoriformes > Xiphiidae > Xiphias > Xiphias gladius. The sequence continues at coordinate 7,209,920 of NC_053410.1, read as the reverse complement.
CAAGGTTTGTGGTTTTTAAATTGGCAACTTTTCTGTGCTCTGTCCTCACCTCATGAACCGCTGTAATAACCTGACTGTCAAGATGGTCTGCAGCTTGAAGAGTGAGGAAAGGGACCGTGCTGGCAAATTTATGTGTGTCAAGACACAAAGCAAACTTACTGAAAGCTTGTCTCACTATTACATGTTTGATTTGTTGATCTATTGATGTCTAGATACCTGACTATGTAAATAGGAAAGGGGATAGTCGGCTGTTTTAGTCATTTTTTAAAAACAACTGTATACCGTTGCAAGGATCATTAATTTTAAGCTCCATTACAAGTCTGAGAAGCTCTAATTGGACACTTGGGAGTGCTTGAGCAATGCACCACAGTTCCAGATAAGGACAAGATAACAGTATTATACGTATCACTTTTAACTTCAGATTAATCAGATGTTCTGACCCAAAATGCATATTGCCACCTACTGATGTCCTTCCGAATTATGTTCTGCCCCATAGTCGTGGTCGTCACATACTACATTTTACATCTACCGCTAAGGAACATGCAGGAGAAACAGTCAATGTCAACATAACAGGAGGATGTGGTGTACCTGGGAGGAGCAGAGATGTGATGTATGTGGTTTAACACTACTGAAGCATTAAAATCTGACCAGCATCTGTATACAGTGTATCAAACCAGCTCAGATCAGTAGCGATCAGATCATTGTCCCACATTTAGACCGTCATTAATGTACATCTTTAACAGTTTTAGATCAGGAGATTGATATCACTCTCATGTCTGTGTGTTAAGTATGAAGCTATATCCTGAAGATAAAGACTTGATGCAGAGGAAAACGACCAGACTCACTCTGCCCAAAGGTTAAAAAATACAGCAGGCAGCAACACCAAAACGCATAAATTAACACGTTGTATATTGTTTTTGTTATCCAAACACAAACAGTAATGTCAAAAAGGTTACAGCGAGTCGAGTGTTCTGGGAATACAAATAATTGCCTACACTTAAAAACACCATGCAGACAATAGGGCTGGTCGTATTTCACAGTCAGGATGAGAGGTATGATTTCCACTGCAATCAGAAGCAGATGTACTCCTCAGCTGGAAAACTGCAGGCTGAGAGTCTGACATGAAGCCAAAACCAGTTTCACCAAACACTCTTGATTTTCAACCCTATACCTAAGGATTACAGAAAAGGAAATACAAACGTGCACACACAGACACACACTGGTGGATCCTCTAATAGTTTCCTCATTTGAACTCTTACCTCAAATAACCCCTTCCATCATCTGAGAATAGAAAACCTGCTGCCACAAATCATTTCCCTACTGTCACTACAACTCTGCAGGCTTCTTACAAGTAGTCTCTCTCTCTCTCACACACAAACACACACGCACACACCCACGCACACACACAAACACACACACACACACACACACACACACACACACACACACACACACACACACACATACACACAATAGTGCAAGTGTGATCCAATGGGAGAACAGAGTGATAAACACGCAAAAGAAAAAAAAAGCAAATGTCAGCCAAATTAATTTAAGAGATGAACCATCAATCATAAAATCCACCAGTCAAACAGTAAGTCACTGCGCCAATGAAGCAACCACACAGTCAATCAAATCAACCAATCAAACAAGATGAAACAACTCGTTCACAATATCTGCAGAGGCACTTGAAAGGATAATGCTGATTGCATGTTTTATCCCAATTGCTACAGTTTGTGTTTTGTTTAAATACATTTCCAATATCACACATTTTTTAATACTTTTTTCCTCCATTTCAGGCAGCCGTTGGTTTCCATTTATTTGAAATTAAACTTGATATAAAGCAGGTGTATGAATCTATCCAATTGAAATTCAGGTTGCCTTAATTTTACATCAGTTATATTATTTTAAGTCTTCTGGGGTGATGAGTTCAAACGTTGGTGGGAAGCTGCAACATCCAAGATTAGCGCTGATACGCCTCAGCGGCAGATCATGTTGTCAATCAAAACCAGAGGACAAGTGATAAACACACATGGATGAGTTAATTGGACAGCTTTGTGCATTAATCAAAGTCAAGGGAGTCTGACCTTCCCACCACCTCTTGAATGCACCATCTTAGAGACCTTTCAGTCTGTGACTTAAGCAGCTATATGTAAGTTTTCTCTGCTGCGAAACCCTGGTTTCTCGTCAGTAGCGGGCGGCGGTGATGATCATTTGCCAAGATTTTCAGCCATTGTTACGTTCACAAGGGGTTAGAACGCGTCCTCTGAGCAGCGCTACTTGTTCATCTTCTCAAGTTGGACCGAGGACAGACCAGACACTACAGTGACTAACTATGACAAAGTAGTCAGGGTCAAATTATTCACTATAAGCGGTGATGAAAATTATAAAAAGGTGATGTCCACCTCTCCTCCATCTGATATATTTGCCATATTTTTCTACTTGGGTATGGAAACTGCTCCTGATTCTGCCCTAAGCCTTTGGGGAAAGACACGTTTCTCATGCAGGGGATTTAAATTTCTTGCCTTGGTTTTCTTGCTCTTCTTTTCACAGTGGAAACACTGAGTCAGACCGTTCCAAAAAGCTCATGTGATTTTGTTTGGTTACCACGACTTACTATGCTGCCTCTCAAAAATAGCTCTCCAAAAAGGCTACACTTCCAAGCACCAAATTAGTACACACACCGCACACACTGCAAACTGATTATATTTCTATCCCTCTCAGTCTTACCGTTTCTGTGCTTCTTGGTGCCACTACCAAAACCTCGCCAAACGGTATATTTTACAGTTTTAACCTTTTTATTTTCCAGGACAAAACTTTAAGCACAAAAATATGCTGTCTCGCATCTCTTTACATGTCAACATCTGTCTGCACATTATCCTTTATATGCACAACACATCAACACCCACACACAGAGGCTGCATTAATGATCACGTGGTTTGGAATCTGACTGATTACCTCCATCAAATGTCATCTCTATTTGTAGCTCCTGTTATTACTTATCGTTTCTATGCTTTTACACAAACATTTGAGGCAAGATTGTGACTGGAAAACAGCAAGCTGAGCGTCATGTTTTCGAATGCAAACAAAGTGCTTTATGCATTGAAAGGAAAGACATGTCTTCTTGCTTCAGCAGGTTTTAGCAGAAATCTGTGCTTTCATGGCGTTTATATCCCTAAACAATCCAGAATGAGCATTCAACAAAAAAGTCCTTAAGCTAGCAGGCTATAAACAAGCAAATGCCACAGTTAATGAGTGTTTAGTTCTCCATTTCACTGGTGGAAAGAGCAGTGCTCTCTTAATTTATATGGTTAAACAAGGGTTAAAAATAATGTCTTTCTCCTGCTCTTTGTCTTTCATACACACTCGATCACACACGAACAAAAACACAAGCACCCAGCCTGTGACACCCGACTGGTCCATAATGTTCTTTAGGGTTATTTCTGTCTCCAGGACAAAGACAGACACAGTGTGTGTTTGTTTGAGTGTGTGTGTGTGTGTGTGTGTGTGTGTGTGTGTGTGTGTGTGTGTGTGTGTGTGTGTGTGTGTGAGTTTGTGTGTATGTGTTTGTTTGAATGTGTGTGTGTGTGTGTGTGTGTGTGTGTGTGTTCTGGCAGGATAATTAGACCTTGTGCTTTGCTCTCTTAGAGTTCTTTAACCACAGGGCTGAGCCAAAATGAATCTACGCTGTCACGGACACTAGACTGTCACACCACACACAAACACGCACACACAGACACTCACACACACACACACACACACACACACAGACACTCACAAACACACACACACACACACACATGCACACACAAACACTTGTACTTCTGTCTTTGTGAGGACACTTGTTGGCATTCCTTTGCCCCTTACCCTAACCATCACAATTTAAATCCTAATCTCAACCCCAACCGAAACCTCATTTTAACCTGAACCCTAAAACCAAGTCTTAACCCTCAAACAGCCATGTGAAGTTGTGAGGACCTCACTGTGTAAGGGCTATAACTGGTCCTCACAAAGATAGAAGTACAGACACACACACACACACACACCATACTAAGCACGTTTACAGATGTTTGAAAACAAACTTGCACACATAATCACGCACATACTGTGTAAATGTTTAACTGATTGAGTGAGAGAGAGGGGTTGGATCAAATGAGGCCAAAGCAGGGAAAGCAAGTGTGAGAGAGGAAGACTACTGAAAAACAAATAATTACTCTTTGTTACACTGCTGATGACACAACACTGTACATATTTGCCTGACAATTAATCACTTCGATACTGCTGTTATGCAAAAGTATTTTTAATATGTGCTTTGCTAAATTCTTAGGAAATAAAATGAGCTGAACAAAGAGGGAACACCTGTGTTGCTTGTGCGTGAATGTATCTCAGATAACAGATGAGTCACGTTCTAGCCTGAAGTGATGCAGCTCTGCCTATTGGCTGACGTCTTCAGGCAATGATGCTGAATAAAGCTCCTCTGTCAACGGCAGGCAGCTCAGCGTTTAACAGTAATGTGATGAGCAGTCGGTGATAATGTGAGAACTTGTCAAAATGTGGTAAAATATCCCGTAAAGCCTGATGATAAATTCAGTGACGGTATAAAACAATCCTTATATTACAATATCATCAGATTGATCTTTTTTTTAACCTGTTTAAGGGAATAATAATTTAGTTTTGCATTTTCTTCTCTGTCCAGCTGGGCTGGCATTAGATGACTGAAAGGATGTCCTGGACGTTGTTGAGAATTTTACTATTTTTCTATTTTATGCAGAAGCTTCCTCAAGCCTCTGTAGATCCCTCTAGGCCAGTGGTTTCCAACCTGGCCACTGGGACCCCCCTAACAGCTGTAAGTCTAAATGGGATAGTACGAATTGGTTTTGCAGGTATCTGGTTGTAAACCAAAGTATTAGACAATTAAAAAATTTGGCAGATGGTGACGCTAGACTGAAAGCTAGGGGATGACCGCAGTTATAGTTTCTCCCGGGGGGAATATGAACGTCTGCACCAAATTTCATCATGGGTATTGAGACATTTCACTCAGAGCCACAAATGTCAATCTTCAAGGTGGCACTACAGGAAAAGTTCATCAAAGATCACCAAAGTCAGTAGGATACATCCTCTGTGGACCACGAATGTCTGTACAAAGGTGGCCTGATGTCTGCAACGCAAGGATCAGACTTAAGCTTTGAAGTTCTTAAGGATGGAAGAGATCAGAAAATGCATATTCGGAGCACTGGGGGCTGTGACCCACAAACTGGGAGAATGGCTCCAGCAGACTCCGGTTACAACATCTGAGGTCTCTGTCCAGAAGATCGCAGTCCTAGGAACAGCTAAGATACTGCGCAGAACCCTCAAACTCCCAGGCCTCTGGTAGAGGACCCGAGCTTGAGGAAGACACACCACCACCCCTCCTCATGGGAGGGGGCTGAGAAGGAGATTTGTTTTTTTTTTTTTAAATATAAATAACGTTCAAATAAATTTCAATCTTAGCAGAACAAACTGCACTCAAATGAATGTTCTAGCTTATGTCTGACTCAGCGACAATCTTCTGTCTTCTTATACTGATGATTGAGTATCTAAATCAGTATAAAAACCTGAAAAGCGTCTTAATTTACTGTAGTTAAAAAAACCATATGTGACCATGCACAAGCACTTGTCCACAGCAACACCAACAACTGGCTAGAGAACAAGGAACAAGCCTCCACGTTCCTCTTTTCTCTGCCTCCTCATTGTTCTGCAGCATGAACACACACACACATGCACATACTTTCTGGATTATTCTGTGCCCAAGTTCACAGAGAGTTTGCAACTAAGACACACACACACACACACACACACACACACACACACTTCTCTCTTTCTCTTTCTGTCTTCCCTGGCAGTGTGAAGAGGTGTTCAGTCACAGCACTGACTCATCACATTCTCACATATTTCTCCAGCCTCCCTCCATTCTCCTCTGCAGCTTGAATCACAGCCATGGGGACCAAAACAGCTTTGCCCCGCGTGACTATTTGCACATTTGTTAACCCAGCTCGTGGGATTTTCCATATACATGGAATGAATTCAGTTCTTCCTGATGTCAGTGCACTGAGTAATACCGCTGTTGGACAATCACCTCCTGGCTCCTCTGACTTTTGTGCCTAATTTGGTGAAATATTCAAGGAGGATGTTGACAATATATTTGATCATGCAGAAGGCAGATGCTTATCTAACTCGTAACCTAAACGATGGATGCGTAACCCAGCTCCGTTAATGACTGGTTTCAGAGCAATGTGATGACTGCTGGAACCTTAAGTGCGCTCAAATAACATCCCTTGAGGGGTTTCATGGCTTTTAAGTTAAGGTTGTGTGTGCGTTTGGGGGGAAAATGCAGGAGCAAGAGGGCAGAAAGGGTTAACCGTCTTCTTGTTTAATGCTCATTAGTAGCTAGAAGGTTAAAAACAATGGGAGAACCACATTTCAGACTTATCAGACTGCTTAGCTGTGGAGTTGTAGCTTTGTAGCTATTAAGCTTTAGACACTGGGGGAGGATTTTAAGCTCTTCCCTGGGATATAGCAGCGCTGTCACAGCCTTTCCTGATTGTTACTTTTTAATCCGTTTCTCTGATGAGATTAAAGTGAACTCAACCCAGCACTGATTTCTTTTCCTCTTCCTGTCTGGCTTCCCAAAGCTCCGGTCTGCTCTTTGAAAGAGGAGTAAATAAAACTGTGATGATGCAACATGCAGAAATGTTGCCAAGGAAACAGAGGCCAAGAGGGAGCGAACTCTCATTACTGCAGCTATGCAACTTTAGAACAAACCCCGTCTGACTGACTGACTGACTGAAAAAGTGTACACGGCAGCATTCGCGGGATTTATATTTCCTGAAATAATGGGATTATGTCTTCGGTAAGGAAACAATTAGACTACTGTAACTTACATCTCACGTCCTAATCAGAGATGATTAACTGGGCTGGATGACTCACCCGTGTTTCAAGACACCTGTGTCACTGTTTAAAATGGAGCTGCAAGGATAGAAAAATAAATCTAGTTCTAAATTTTTGAGCGGCACTAAAATGCCTCTAAGCTACGTTTGCATTCAGAGTCTCTCGCCCAAACACACCGCGTGTACGTCTGCGTTCTAACAAACGCGTTGAATGCATTTCCCTCCCCGTAAAACATCTGCCAACCCGATTTCCAGATTTTTCTAAATCGCGCCATGTTCAAATCCACATTTGCTAGCTTGAAGTTTTTATCTCTCATACTTTCTGGCGCATTACTATGCTTCTTCGCCAGCAGTCAATAAGAAGAAGAGTGTGAAACTAGTGGCAGGAATGTGTTTGATATCGTAGACAAAAAAAGGGGACCTGCTTGTCAAAACATTGCTCCATAGCGCTACCAGTGGTCCAAAACTCCACTCCACCTTAAAGTATAAAACCGTGTCTTTACTGTGTCTTTTAATTGCTGCAAGTAGGGAAAGTGGAGATGATTTGCATGTAACGTCTAATTAATTCAGCACAATAACGCCACATAACTCTCATCTTCCAATAAAGAGCCGGCATTCATAAACACCTCCATGTACATTAGTCTGCCTCAGTCTGCTAGCCAAGAGGTAATCAGCTAAACTGCTGCCACGGAGGCTGAGCAATTAAGCTCCGCTTCTATAATGTGAGCAGTCAATGAGCTTCTTTGAGTCTCACCACATTTAAACACCCAATTTGCACCACTAAGTTTTGCTTTTGTTTCTTTCCCACTGAGGGAAATGGCAGAGGGCTTTATAGAGGAGAAGGGAGCTGCTTTTCCCCCTTCTGCGCACAACAAGTCCATGTACTGCTCCTCCACCGTCGAGGGGCTTTTTTTTCTTTTGTATCATATGGCTGTTTTCGTGTTTTCTTGTTTTTAGGGTTTTTTTTAACTGCAGCGGTTACCGTGGCATCTGGGTTTTCTGCAGCTTTAGGCTGTCTGCTTAGTTATTTTCTGATCAAAAGTCATTTCATTTTTTTCACCCCGACTGTTATGAAAATAACCAGCTGGTTGCTGTCTCCCACAGATCACCCACGGCAGTATTTCAGGGACATTTTTGTCCCTTGAATACTGCCCCCTCTCTTTTACTGCCTGACCTCCTGAGCTTATTGCTCATTTTCGGCAGCATCCCGCTTTGCATTCACACAGTTAAACACCTGCTGTCTTGACTTGAATTTGCCTTTGTTTTGATTTCTGTACTGAAGCGTTTTGATAAACACTGACTCATGGATTTAAAAGAAATTTCTAAAATACCGTATCCCAATAAACACAAAAGAAACGAAAATTGGTTGGATTTGATAAAAGTCATTTATTTCTGTTAAAAAACCACAGTCTCCTTCTGTCATCCAACGAGCTGCTCTACTGCAGCTGTTTAGCACTTTGCTCAAGAGCTCCGCAAATGTGGTTGCTGGTGGTTGCTCTCTATACCCAGATCCCTTCTCACACAAACACAGACACGCACACACACACGCACAGTTGTGTCTCCTTGACTTCAGAGGACATTACAGTGACTTACATTCATTTCCTGATGACATAAGCTTGATTTATGCTTGACGCATCCGAGGGGGAAGCGAGGATCCACGCGGCCACGGTGACGTCACACCAGCAGACACGCCCCTTTGCAAGGGTCCCGTGCGGCAGGTTTTCCCCCCTTCCGCACACATCAGATATCTCCTAACTACTCGGACACGGATGTGCGGGAGAAATTGAGAACTTTGATTAGCGGCGACGAGAAACCCGCATGGAGTATAAAAGCTCCAAACTTTTAACCCTAACCTTAACCATAACTACTACTTGCCTCACCCTAATCCTTTCCCTAACCTTAAACTATGTCTTCACCTTAAAATTTAAAGATTTATGGAATGGAGACTTGCTTTTAAGTCCCCATAATGTGACTGTGCCAACAGATTTAGGTCCCAACATACACCATTAGTAATACCTGGACCCCACACACACACACACACACACACACACACACACACACACACACGCACACACACAGTGTCTGTGATGACTGACCCTTGACAGGAGGACTCCATTAAAGTCATCTCCAATGCGTCGGAGCTCTTGTCCGACTGCCTCCGCCTGCATGTCCCCTGCTGCGTTTCGTCGCCGTGTGCTAGAGGGGCTGGAAGAACTTTCTGAAACACAGGAGAAAAAAACAGGACGACGTTGCTAATATGATCACACAAGCACTTACGTATGTATGTATCGTATGTTACAAACTTTTACCTTTGTGTGCGGCAACAGAGAGGGACTAGACTCGCAACATATCAGCACACACACATCAAATGAGTATGAAATAAAGCCCGTTTTGACCACACCCCATCACCAGACCAGCAGTTTAGACTGTGGCCACTACATCAAAGTCACCACAGTCTAACTAGGTTCCTGCGCGCTTGACTTATTCAGCATCTGTCTTTGGACCTTATGGAAAACAGTAAAGACGTGGCAGAAGAGCAGACAACACTCTAACGTAAACCTTCGCTTGTGATTTTTTTTTGAGAAACGCGCACGCGATGTGCACGTCCAGCTTTCCCGCCAACGTATGAACGCAGTAGACTGGTTGCAGTTGCATTAATGCGTGTCCGGATCGCCAAAAAAAAAAAAAAAAAGGTCCCATCAGCGGCAACATTTTGAGGAAAATTAAACTGCAAACAGACAAGCAGAGTGCGATTTAGAAAGTGGGTGGTTCACAGTATTAGAGAAGAGACTTCCGTTTAGTTTCGGCCCAGTTGAGTTTATTTGATGTTATAGAAAATGCACACTCACAGTGATATGATAAAAGAGCACAGAGGAGATGTAAATCAGAGCACCTTTTCATGTAGGTAAGAAAAATAAATAAAAATAAAAAAACAACAAAAAAAAACCTTATATATTATTATACTTTTGTTTACTGTGACAAACATCTCATTATTTTCTTGTCAATTCATAATTTAGAAGGATAGCGAGCAGAGCATTTTAAGAAAATGAATTTTAATGGAAGAGAGTCACAATATTTACTGTGCATGGCGTCATCATGAAGATGCAGAGAAAGATCACTTTACCGGCTGACCGGGTGACGGACTGCGTGTGTGTGTGTGTGTGTGTGTGCGTGTGTGTGTGTAGTTTCGTGGTTATTCTGTTTTATTTTCACTCTGAACTACAATATGACTATGAAAGGGTCTGACCTCTTACCGATCTCCGCTTATGACTCATGCACGCTGTTATGAAACCCAGACTTAATATTTCTCACATCCTCCAATACCGTGGATGCTAATACAGCAAAGAGGCTGTGCTCCAATAAATCCATCATGCTGCTGACTGCACCGATAACATCCACGGGGGTGGCGATGATGGGAGATATGGGCATGACAGCAGTATAAACTCATGACTACACAAAACACTGCAGCCTATGAAGTGTTAAAGCGGTAATCCATCGATCAAACGGTAATACTAAATTGGCCCATTTGTCTAAGCTCAAAAGCTAGTATGTAAAGGTAGGTTGGAGCAGATTATGGTGTCAGGTGACGGTGATGCCTTTCTGAACACTGCAGACATTGAATAATTGTACCAAGATGACTGAAAATGTCTCCTCTGTGTGGGTTAAGAACATGAATGCAGCCCGACCTACTGCAAAGGCACAAATGCTAACGGATAGAAGGAGGAGGATGCAGCAGGAAAGTAAGGGTTAAACTTATGCTCATATTCAGTTATTTCCTGAGTGGTATGAACAAAAAAGAAGCACTGAGATGAATCAGTCTTGCTTAAGCTAGTTGTTAGTTGGTTGTATCAGTGTGCTAGACTGAGTTTTTCTGTCTGAATAGTTTAAAGCAAATGATCCATTTTAGCACCCTTCCCGCTTTTCGGGAGTTGTCTGCCTGAATTAAAACAAACTGACTTTTTCTGAGTGATGTACCGTTGCACTGACTCTGGAAGTTTTCAAACTGCAGGAGGAGGAAGTGTTACGACAGGAGCTGTAATCACGCCGTCACGGCGCGGCTGTCTCTCTTGCTCTCTCACACGGACAGACCGGCATTCTTGATAACTGAGACTTTTTTTGTATCGAGGACAATGTAAGATATTTTGTTATGAGTGTGTGTGTGTGTGTGTTTGTGTTTATCTCCTATCTGTACTATCTGAGGATTGAATGAGAGGCAAACGGTTTCTGTCTGCATCTTACAAAAAGACCTGCAGGCCTATTTTGACTGCTACACACACACACACACACACACACACACACACACACACACACACACACACACACACACAGAGGGCTATTTTGATTGCCGTACTTAATGAATGACATTTGTGAAGGTCTGTTTTGACTGTTATGTTTTCTGTCTGGCTGCATTGAAAAAGAATTAAAGAGACACAAGGCAATCAGTAAAGCTAATCACTGCTATTATAAAAAATCAGAGACCTAGGTGTAGATTACTTTTTTTACTCACAAAACAGCACCATCCTTGTAAAAAAAAAAAAACACACACAATAGAAAAACAAAAACAAAACAAAACAAATGCACATAAGCATGGATGCGGTTAAAGCTGAGGTCTAAGCAGTACTCTTTGTTTCTGCGTCTGAAACGACTGCTCAATTTGGAGAATTTGAGGAAAACAAATTAGTAAAATCTTATCAGGATGATTGAACAATGTTATTACATAGTGGACATATTTATCATCCACTGCACCAAAACTGTGAGGGGATTCACTCCGGTAGTTGTTTGTGTATTTTTCCTTTTTTTTTGTGCCAAATCTCAGCCTCACGGCCCAGTTTTGATTATTACCAAGCAACGGGATAGGCAACTTTAGCCTACAGCGCCAAAGCTAAAAACAGGAATCTTTTTTTTTTTTTAAGGTCGTGCTCATATAAACAAGTCCAGTGGAGCACTATTTGAAATCGCTGTTGCTGGAGGTGACAGACTTGCATGTTTTGTTCTGTTTTTGTGTCTAAATAAACAGGAATAAAAACAGGATACGGGCTGTGAGAAGTGAGGAATGTCCAACAAACACTTTGGCGGCTACATCAATACGAGCTGAACAATGGTGGACTTGTGCGTGAAATGTGGGACCAGTGTCTGTCATGAAATCGTCTAAGATCAAAATAGTGGTGAGCACTTGGGACAAGTGGAATTTCATCACTTGCTCTTCGACTGACACTTCCAACTCTCTCCTTGCTTCAACTTCACCACTTCAACTCCTTAAAGGGGAAGTGCACCACTTTTAGGCATCAAAGACTGTTGACGGATCTCAGAGAATACTACTGCATGTGTGGGAAAAACGGTTGTACAGAGCCCTTTGTGGTGCAAAATCTGATAATTGCCTCAAGTTAGTCACTTTTCAGTTGGGTCTCGAGACTCCAATCTCGAAAATGAAAAAAAAATCAAAATCTGTTCAGCAGACCGCTGTAGCCCCCTCCTCGTCTCTCTCGTTTTTCTAATCTTGTTTCATGCAAGGTTGGACTTGACTCACTTGATACTGCTTGGCCTGTGAGGTCAGACTGCTTTTGAAACGCTGATCGATTGATGACTTTCGCACAGCATTTTACGTCAGCTAATCAAAACATTCACGAGGAGAATTACTGTATCTGGCAACCGTTTGATGTGGCAGTTGTGAAAATGTCAAAGTACATTTTTTTTTTCCCCCGTCAGTTTCACCGAGTAGTCGCTGCATTATTAATGTCACTGTGATGGCGCACGCACGCACACACACACACACACACACACACACACACACACACTTGGGCGTGGCCCTTTTACCCAAGTCAGAAATCAAGATCTTCATCCTTCCTGTAAATCCGATTCAGCGGGAATCCATGGAAACTCTAAATCCAAGGAAGCAATCCATCATCAGCAGGTCTGACAAAGCCCTGCTCATGATGCCTCATAAAGGCGCATCATAAAGTGTCATAATGTTTGTGTTTGTCTCCAAGAGACCAAATGTGCGCACTCAAAAAACGTGCAGATGAATATGATCACCTCTCTAGGGGTTAGGACTTGGACGTGGGGATGAAACTTGCGTGAATGTAAGTTGCGAGAGTCAAGGTCTAGATGTGGTTTAATTTGCCCAGTGGAATCCGCACTGTCCAGAATTTGTATCCAACATGTATTGGACATCACTCTTTGTACAAATAAGTTATGAGCGTCCTGTGAGAGAAGGCTTGTGTGTTTGGTTTAAATGTATCCTGTGGAGTTTTGGAGGCTTTTACACACTCAAAGGCAGTAGACATTACTCAACAGAGAGCCGAGCAATACTACTTTGGAATGAAAACATGGGAATCAGCAGAAATGGGTTTGGCAGCACTGAGGAGTCATTTTGGTGCGTTTCAGAACTGCAGGTTTCAGCCTGAATTTGTCAGATTTCCCTCTGTGGGCCGATGGAGCGAGGTATGCTGGGTATAAGTCAATAAATCAGAACGTGAAAACAAACACGAGACTGACTAACTCATCTGAGAGAGCAGCAAAATACTACAGAGTAGTGGAAAAAAAAAAAAAAAAAAAATTCTGTCTCCCCTAATGAGTAAGATCTGCTGGGAGAAGAGGGGGAGAACAAAAACATCCTGAGTATGTTTTTGTTCATCTTCTGACTATCACTGTTAACATTCACCACCACCACCACCACCACCACCACCCGCCCAAACCCCCAAATCTTTGACAGAGGAAGCTTCAGGGAGCTTGTGTTAGACTCCTATCTGGTTTCATATTTTCTGCTGCACACCCACACAGCAGCAGCAGCAGCAGCAGCTAAATCTCATAGTGAAAAGAGTCAGAGCAGCTTGTGCTGGCTGATTCAGGCCAGTAACTTTCACAAACAACAGGTATTTTTAATATGGTATCAGTGATGCATTCGTGCACTCCGGCACTTACACTTCAGAATCGCAGTTTACCGACTTGTTAAGACAGATTCTGGGTGATAACATTTAGCAGTGGAGGAAGACAAAAAAAAAGGTTATTTCAGGCGTGATTAAAAATATGGATGTTGTTGGGTTTTTTTTTTAAGCATAATTGATATTCGAGGACATGAGAGCTCGTTGACTGGATGTATTATTTTATCAGTTAGCAGCAGCAAAAAGACAAAGAATATGGATGACTTCAAGTAGCCTCTTTAAGAAAACACACCAGATTTATAATTTCAATCAATGTTACGTGATACGTGGCCTGTATACACGTTTACGTGCCGCTGTAACTGTCACCTCAAACTCGTCAGAGAAAACTTTCAGCCTATTCCACCTGGCGATTAATCACCAGTTGTAAAGTGCCTGTGCTCACCGTGCAGCCGCTGCGTCCCCGGTCCTCCGCCGCGCGCCTCAGCCATGCGCTGCAAGGCGTGCTTCATCACCTGGCCGGAGGGGGTCGGAGTCTGCGTGGCTCGGTCGGCCGTCGCCGGCCTCGGGGAGAGCGGGGAGCTCGGCAGCGAGTCGCCGTCGAAGGAGAAATATCCACTGGAGGAGCGGCGCGGGAAGCTGAATATGGACCTCTTCTGAAAAACGCCTAGGCCGTCGGGAAGGGAGATGGCATTGAGTCTGCACCGGGGCGGCGAGTCCGGCTCTCCTCCTCCGCTGGAGCCGGGGCGGCCAAAGCTCCACTCGCCTCGGTCGTTCGAACGGGAGGTTTGCGCCGAGGCTCCAGCTGCACCGACGAGTGGTGGGTCGCCGCCGCCGCCGCCGCCGCCGCTGCCGCCGCCGCTCTCCTCGCTTGCCGTTACTGCTGTCGAGCCATCGGACCGGTTTGGTGGTCTGTTGGATGAACAGAGCGGCACCGTCAGCCTGGGCTTTCATCACTCTGCCCGAACAACCTACAGCCCCGCGTCTCTGCTGAACCTGGAGCTGCAGCAGCTGGCTATGTGGCAGCGCAGTGCCGCGCCGGGACTGGACTTCGTAGATTCACGTTTCTCCTCTAGAACTGCGGGATTTCCCGTTATTTAAATCTGATTAATTTCACAGGGAATCGCGATGACTGGCTCGCCCTCGCTCGCCGACCTTTTTTTTCTTTTTCTTTTTTTTTTTTTTTTTTAAGCAGACGTGCCAACTTCAAACTGACCAATCGGTTCGTCTTCCATGAAACTTAACCATATTCTAGCTCACTTCCCAATGCTGCTGATACCCACAGAGGCGCCCGGAGTTGTGCAGTGAGGCTTAGACTAGTTTATGGGCAGTGAATGTGTTCCTGTTCAGGCGGTAGCCCGGGTTTCCTGTCCAAACTGGCCGCCCTGTGCGTCTCCATTGTTTGACAGAAGTTGCTGATTGCAGCAGATCTTTGTTTGACTTGTGGGGGAAAAATAGTCAGGCATGAAGGAAGCGGCTGGAGTAACTTCAACTGCGTCACATACTAACAGCCTGAAAGAAATCCGTCTCAACCGACCGGAGTCAGTCTGGAAATCTCATTTTCAGCCAAAACAATCTTTTAGTTTGATCGGACATTTCTACTTACTGACAGCTGACGAGGACTTAATTGAATCGAGGTAAAATTGCGCAGATATTATTTTTGCAAAGTCATTTTATTTATCAAAAAAAAAACAAAAAAACAACAACGATTCTTATAGGACCAAAAAAAAATCTTACTTATTTTATTTTCCGTTTTAATCGCCAAAATTCAGACTCTCAACACGACATTCAGAGACTTTAAAAATTATATTTTGTTACTGCGCTTCCTGTTTGTCCAGACTAAACTGCAGCTTCCTCAGCGCACGGATTCCCAGCGGCAATGACCTACTTCTGTGCCAAAATGACCTAAAATTATAACCAACTGGTTCGTAGCACCACGTCTCCATGTACCGACAAACACTTTTACGCACCTTCGATGGAAAGGGTCATCCTTTTGCTTTTTGCGCATTTTTACGCACGGAGCAACATGGATAACAACCGCACTTTAACTGGACCCGAAAAGGACTGTCCTCCAGCCTCATCTACGTGCACACTTTCCCTGTGGGTTTCCGTGCAGAGCCGAGCGCTTGCGAGGAGGGATACCAAGCGTGCCAGGCTGCACGTAAAGAAATGTGCGAGAAAGCGCGCCGGCGGTCACCTCGCCGAGAGGGGAAAGCGGACGGAGGGAAGGGAGGGAAATCCGCGACCCCGGCGCCAGAAAAATACCAAACGAGGCATTTGATCAGGTGTCACGGCGCTAAATGTTTCGCGGGATCCGTCCAGGAGCACGTTTGCCCCGTCACTGTGTTAAGATGCAGAAAGCGGCTGTTTCTGTCTCCGTGGGCGACGACGGAGCAGTATAATCTCACCAGAAAGAAAAAAAGGAAAAAAAAAAAAAAAAAAAAACCCTGAAATTTCAGATCACACGATAAGGTTTCACTTTACTATTTAGACAAAGATATTAAAATAATTCGGCACCTGTCACGTGGACGGCGTGTGCCTCCTGCGTTGTGCTCTCTATAGTTGTAGCGTTCTTCTTGAAAACCCCAGTGGTGCGCGTGCGCCTCC
Organism: Xiphias gladius; assembly: GCF_016859285.1. Lineage (NCBI taxonomy): Eukaryota > Metazoa > Chordata > Actinopteri > Istiophoriformes > Xiphiidae > Xiphias > Xiphias gladius. The sequence goes on along the minus strand of NC_053410.1, from coordinate 7,193,509 downwards.
CGCAGGACAGCGCGCACACTTGCAGAGCCTCCGTGACTAGCGACAAAGTGGTAAAATTAAGACTTTCCGTGACCTTCCGACGATTGCCCCCCTTGCGCACCAGTGTTAACACCAGGCGAGCGACAGGTGAACGTGTCCGAGTGGACCCTAACGATCTCACCCATATCCTGCGACGGAGAGGGAACTCGCGAGGCGGCTGAACCCCGTGAACCCGATCGTAACAAGGCAAAGAGTTTTTCTGACACAGGGACCAAAAAAACAAAAACGGCTCTTCTGTTGGAGGGGAAACCTCATATCGTCGTGTAAGTCTTGGCATTGTTTAGAAAGATGAAAAGTGCAAAACGCCCGGCAAAAAAAAAAAAAAAAATTAAAAAATGCGCACACTCTGTGCAGCAAATGAAGGCAAGTAAAATGCAGCTCATCCTCTGGGCCCCTGGAGACAACGCGACCTGGGTCTAAATGACAAAGCCTGTCATTTAGACCCAACGCAGCCCGTATCCCGGGTAAAACGCCGCCTACGCTCGACTAATGGGCTAAGGGGCTGATAAAAGGAACTGAAGCCGGCGCGCCGACTTGCCAAGCATACCGGCAAATCCACAGGACCACTGTGAAACGCTCTGACATTCTCCCAAATCTCTCCCGATAACGGGAGAGGAAACTTCCCCGAAGTAGGGAAAGGTTGCTTTAATCTCCGACCGGAGTATCGGAAGGATTATGGCATGAAAAGAAAGCGCCGTGCAGTTTATTTAATCCGGTTTAAGTCACCTTTTACGCATGACCAACACTGCTCAGTAGTACAGTGACATTTCGCGGTGTGAGAACGAGCCACAAGGTAAGAGCAAATCTGTCGTTAATTTCCTGTATTTTAAAAACACCGCAATTAAACATTAAGGAGGAATAACTGCGTCCGTCTGCAGTGCGACGACTGACATACCGGTAAGAACAGCGGGAAACGGGCTTTTTGTGAAAGTGACTGTTTAATTGAAAACACAACAGCGGCAACAACAATAACACACCTCTGTCCCAACTCACCTGGGCGGAGGGTGCATGTCAGTGGCGGGACATAACCGCTGGCCCCGAAAATGACGCGATGTCCAGCTGGCCGCAGTATAAATGTGTCCAAAAAAAAAATAAAAATGTATCAATACAAGTCCAGAGAGGATCCACAGGTCCAAAGTGAGCAAAACATTTACTTCCAAAAGCAAAACAAAAAAACAAAGAAAGTCAGAAGTGAAATAAATCCCAGAGTTTTTTTTTTTTGCTGAAGTTTGTTGGAGGAAGGAATGGTTGAATAATCCGCTTCGTCCGTGTGGAAACCACTGTACCAAAGGAGGTAAACAAACTCCTGATCGCTCTTTTGTCTGCACTGAGAAGGTTTCCTTCCTCTCTCCCTCTGGTACACCACAGAAGGTACTGTCTGTGCTCATGCTGATATGAGCGCTCCTCCTCCAAACCACGATCCACCTACTGCTGGGTGGGGTCTCTCCGTCGGCTCTTTTCTCTTTTTGTCTGTCTCCCCCTGTCGGTCGCACGGCACGTCGCTGGCTTTAAATGCTCCACCGTCCTGATACCCAGAGAATAAAAGGCATCAAAACAAAAGCAGCGGCAGCGATTGCAGGAGATGTCTCAATTTAAAAAATAAAAATAAGAAAAAGCAACTTCTGTTAGACTCATTCTGTCCTTCACTGTCTTCTCTGTGGCTGTCTCTTTCCCTCCGTCTAATGCTGCGTCTCAGTTACATGCTAAAAACTAATTCTAAGCAGATCCTGAGCATGTGCAGCATATGCACAAGCGCACGCTACTGGAAGATGTCTCAAAGATACTAAATTAACTGGATTTTCGAGCGCGATAAATTGAACATAAATCCTTTTAACCCGAATCTGTAATGCTCAGTGGCTTGGATGATGGAGACCAGGAAAATAGACCCACCTGGAGTCATGACTTCTCTGGCAGCAACCGAACACACACCACTCTTAAGCTTATTCCTGGGCTTCTCCTCTTATTATTTTTTTTTTTTTCTTCCTACATTGGTCTCTGTCATCAGGGCGTCTTTGTATGTCAAAATTCATCATGTGAAATTTAATTTTTAGATTTTTTTAACTTTTCTGGCATCATTCTCTATTGGGACAACATGGTGAAGTAATTCAAGTATTAAAACCCACCATTATGTCCAACTTGTTTCCAAAACGGCACAAAACTCCGCAAGGCGCAAACTCCACCGTGAAATTAAATATGACACTAACTCTGGCAGACCCGCTGCGCGTTTGATATTGAGACACTCACAATTTGGACGAAACTGACGCCTACACTTGTACTATGACTGTTGGCATGAAAGTAGAACCCGGCATGAGCCACTACCGCAGTTATGAATCATCTTAAGACCTCTGCCGATGCCATATTTACGTTTCTAAAGAGAGGCTCGCGTTTGTGAAAAGCTGAGGGAATTCGGTGAACAGTATTTTTACACTCTGGATATGTGACTGTTTTCTGGTAGAATACAGTGGCCTCTGCTGGCTATACTGCCTTCCACTGTTTTATTACTATTTTTACACTATGTGTGAAGTACAGTATGTGCATGTGTGTGTGTGTGTGTGTGTGTGTGTGTGTGTGTCATGAGGTGCTATTATCGATACGATTGGCTGATAGAGAAAGTAACAGGCTTGGCTGCGTCTGTTATATCCACCACATGTTGTAGCCTCCTTGTCCGTTGGGTTCACATATTAGGGCACGTTGTTTCGTATTGTCCTTCACATATTCCCAAGTCAGCAAGTCCTCTGAATTAAACGGTAACACACGTCGCTGGTCCATGCCCTCCTGAGCGACACGCACAAGCATTTTCTGATTTGACCCCACTACATCGACGGGACGTCAGCTTTTACAAAGTAAAACTGTTGTCTGATTTTAAACCGCTGTGGTTAAGGTTTGGTTAGATTTAGGCAGAAGATAAGCTTGGTTAGGGTCAGGGAATGACCGCGGTCATGCTTAAAAGAAACCCAGTAGGAAACAGGAAACAAACAGCAATCTCCCATGTTAAAGTCCAGTGGTTTGTTGACCCATCCACCCATCCCGACCTCCTCCCTCTGTGGACTTTGTGGCGCTCTATAATTACATCCCCGTACTTCCTCCTTTGGTCCTGAAAGACAAGAGTCAGATTTCCTACGGATGCTACGGGGGCTTCGTCACTTGAAAAATTTCGTTTTGGAGCATCTGCTGAAAAGACCGATGCACTCGTTCTTGGTCAAAACCTCTCCAGAACTGCTTATTTCAGCGGATCGTGTGATTCCGATCCTGTTTCAGACTTTTTATTCTGACTGTGACTGGGTTAGGCAGCGCTGCGGAACTACAGAACAGGAATATGTTGGCACCAACACTGACGGGTATTCATAGCCATCCTGCGTTTGTCACTTCTCATCCCCCTCTCTGTCTCTGTCAACTCTATATTATCCATTCAATCAAAAAAGAAATATTCAGTGGCGTGGCCCTTTGCCTGAGGAAGACCTGCTTGACCTAAACATCCCCAGAAAAGCCTGCTTCACGGAGCAGCTTCAATTCCAGTGAACAGATTGTTTTCTCATTTTTTAAACTGCATTTGGCTTTGTGTCCAGAAAATGAGCGGCTCAAGTTTTTCCATCTCCAGTACATCACCCACTCCAGAGCTTCATGCTAACACTCTGGCTTACACCCTGCTGATTGGTACAGTTATATACAGTCATTTTACCAAAAAAAAAAAATTATGATAAAAAGGCACAATGTCATGGTCACATGGTTAGTATTTTTCCCATTTGGTATCACCCCCCCCAAGCAGCCTTTTGTTTAGTTTCTGTCTGCGTGTAAATGTGAACATAATGTGAAGCCACTGATGCACAGGATGAATATGTAGAGAGCCGAAAGCCCGGCCCTGGTTTCTAACACCCAGGTCACCGAAGCGTTGCAGCTGGAGAGGAGTCAGAGTCATCGGTTCTCAGGTAACACCCACATCTTTCCTCTGGCGTCAGCAACCACTGGCATTACTTATAAATTTACGACCTCAACGTGGCCAGTACAACGTCACGTAAATTTCCCAAAACAAATCATCTCTCCGGTTGTATCTGTTTCTTCACAGCATGATGTAATAACTGACTAACAATGTTTATAGGACTTTTCCCTCCTGCTATATAAAAAGCATGTATTTTTTAATGAACCGCTATTCCACTGAAAGGGTGTCATCACTGCAACTCAAATACATACAAGTCTCACGTAATTTCAGGCAGTGGTGGCTCCGTGACGCTGAGGCGCAGGCAGAGGCCGAGTGGGCGGGGTCCGGCGGGGAGCGGAAGGCCCACTGAGCTCGATTTCAGCCGCGTGTGCCTGGAGGCAGCGGGGTGGTTGGATCTAGACGACTCCCGACAGCTGCAGGGGCAGAGGACCCACAGAGGAGTCTCCCTCACTCACTCACTCACACACACACACACACACACACACACACACACACACACACACACCCACGCTCACAGACTCACACAAAGACAAACACACATAAGCACACACACACACAAATCAATACAGACGGACAAAAGGGCGAGACAATCAATGTCATTTACATGTGATCAATACGGATCAATTCCTCAGAGTGTGGGAAAATGTGTGTGAATGGCTGTAATGTATCTGGCTCGGGTAATGTCAACTCGCGTTCTCTTTGGCTGCCGCCGTTTTTATCTCACCGTCTGTACATCAGGCAGTTTGGAGCTCGGTATAGTGCGACGACGACGGGGGGGGGGTGATACTGCAGACCTGCAGACACCCTGACCCGTGAGAAAAATGGACGGCCCACACAGCATTTTTAAATACCTCCACCAAGGTAATTTTCCCCAACAAAATACCGAGGGGAAATGTTAATGCTTGCTCGCTGTGGGCTGAGGAAAACAGGAATCTAAGACAGTTCCTCCTTGAAAGTACTGGAATTTCATACCTGCATCGACAGCGTAGACTACCGACTGGATTTGTACACATGAGCCAGAATTAACATGCCATTAGAGAAAGTGTCGCATTTTGCCATCAACGGAGGGTCCTGGTGGTCCATGTGACTAAGATGTTTGTCACTCCCATCGACTACCACTTCTGCCAAGTTTATGAAGAGGACAAGATAAGAAAGAGAGGGATTTTCTGCGTGGTTGGTTTTATCCAAGTGGATTTAAATGTTTCTCTCGCTTTAAAATGATCTTTGTGGTTGCCTGTGCTCTCTTCTGCAAATTTGCTTAAACAGTCAAATCATTGTCGGAGCCCGATACCACTGAGGCATCGAAAATGAAGTTTAAGTTTTATGGCATCGTTCAGCAGCCCCTAGAGAAATGAAGGGTAATTACAGAGTACTCACCACAGTAGATGCCATTAAACACAATAGAGCATAAAGGGCTGTAAATCAGACTGTGGTGCCAATCCTGCAATTTTGCGAGCAAACAAGTAAACCGACGGCTATGGGTCAGTCCTACGATGACTAGATAAATTCAGACGAGAGGTAACAACCACCTCACAGTTTGTCCATGAAACTTCTCAGAGTCTTTAGAGACACAGTGGCAGTCCACTCCACTGACCATGAGTTCCTTACTGAGAAACGAGAGATGTTAACAGCATCCCCCGCAGTCACTGCCGATAATGTCGTTAATAAACAAATGGAAGATTATGTTTTACTGTTGCGATTACTGTCACTGCACTAAATGTATAAAGCAGAGGTGCGAATGTATCAACAGCGTGCTTGCGTTGCCTCAGGAGAGGCGTCATTAGCGATTATTCAGCCAGTTGTGAAAGCCAACGGAGCATTGAAAATGGGTGAGTCAGGCTGCTGAGCACACGGTTTACTGGGAGAGCGAGCCTCATGCACTAGGGCGGACACATTCTGCTAATAGTGACAGGGCAATTCAGTTCACATTAGTAAAAGTACGTTTGTTTTTGTTCTTGGAAACACCTGCGCTTTAGTTAAATGGATACATTTTTTACCAGTGATCGGGAAGGTGTAAGTTGAGCGAGATCATGAAATAATAAAGAGGGAGACTAAGCTACTGATTTGTATATGAAAAGGATAAAAACATGTGCACACATTATGCAAATTGTCTTCAGAGGATGTCTTCCATATCCTCTGAAACGTATCTAGATTACTCACATGAACGTCGAGTTCACACTCAGCCCTGATGTACATGGAGACCGACCCTCTGAGCAGTAGCTCAGAGGGTTTCGGGATCCGGGACGCACCAGTCCCGGATCCCGAAACACATTACTCCCGGGGAGCCTTGAAAAAACAAATTTGGCCCCCGACCAAAAGCTCCCTCATATAAGCCAGTTAAGGTCCTCCTTACTGTCAACTACTGATTAACTGCTACTACTAAGTGCAACACAGTAAAAAATGCATCACAAATCACCACATACAAATATGACAACACAGTCAATTCCACGGCAACCGAGCAAAACCTATTTGCCGGCGAAGACTGATATGACAGTGGACCTTGAGTTGAGATCATTTTGTCAGAGCAACTGTCAAAACAAATACTACATCTTGAACAATTCCTCGGTTAGTTGATCGGCAGAAAATTACTGGCAACTATTTTGATAATCAATCGGTTGTTTTGAGGCATTTTTAAGCGTCAATGTCAAAGCATTCTGGTTCCAGCTTCTGGAGTGTGAAGATTTTCTGGGTTTGTTAGTCTTCTACGTCAGTAAATTGAAATTCTTTGGATTTTGGAATTTTGGTTTGAAGTTATCACCTTGGGATCTGGAAACTTATGATGGACCTTTTTTTTCTTTTTTTCTTCTGACCAAACGATTTATCATTTAATCCAGGAAATGATTGGGATTTTAATCAATACTGAAAAAAAGGGTAGATGCATCATTGATAAAATGACTTAATCCAAATTCGTTTGATTTAATTGAAATTTAATTGAAGTTGTGTTAAAACAGAACGTGTAAGTGTGTATGCATGTATGCATGCAAGTGTTAAACAGATATTGACTACATTCAGTTCCCATGCGATGAAGCGTGACCCCCCCCTCCTTCACCAAAAAGACAATACTGACCACCTGGACCAATAGTGTGTGTGTGTGTGTGTGTGTGTGTGCGCGCAAACACACGTCCATAATAATATTGACTGGTTGTAATGTGAGAGGTCAAAACACAATAGCACTGTGACTCTGAAGACCTAACACCATGCTGAGAGAGGTCACAGCTATGTGTTGCACACACACACACAAACACACACACACACACACACACACACACACACACACACACACACACACACACACACACACACACACACACACACACACACACACACACACAAACAAACACACACACACACACACAAACAACATTTGTCCATGTCCATGTCATTTTTATTAACTGAATGTTTTTTCTTTACACATGACTCGCATTTTTTTTCTCCGATATGGAATCTTGTGCACGGAAATTAGAGATGTTCACCCATTGCTCCCATTTTTCATGGTTTTAAGGATAAGTGAGTGATTTTGAACAAATACTCAATTATTGGCTTTTGCAGACCAGGCTGCAACTGATCGTAGCCAAGGCATCACATGCGAGCCTGAATTCATTATAATGATGTTTTGCAAAGTACAAAAGTACGCATTGAGGTTTTAATCCTTATCAATGTCTTAATCTTATTACTTAATTTTGAAGAACACACACCAGTGTGAGAAAGGGGAGAAAAGGATAAAAACATTTCAGTGGGGGAACTTCTTAAATTAACACTGTTCATGTGGAGCTCTTGTATTCACGATAGCAGTACAAACACTATGGGGTTATAAGTGAAATCAAATCGTTGTATATACTCTCTGGGTTTTTTATCGTCGCTGTTCAGTTCTTTGGAGACGGTCGTAAATTAAGAGCAGAGGGTTTTCCGACCTGTGCTCTTAAGGACCTCATTCGCTGTGCAGCTGTGGTGATCATCGGCGTCTTCTTACAGCAGCAGGCGACAACTTCTCAGCGGACAAAAAGCCAGGAGACAGTCTGTTGAAATGCAAGGCTGGTGTTATGCTATATACCTCTATACTATTCTTTTTTTTTATTTTCAACAAATCCCATGAAAAGACCAAAACTAACAATGTGTTAGTCTGTCTCTTGATACTGATACTTCTGACTTCCCTACACTGTCTGTGGCATCCAGCTCCAAGCCCATTCCTTTCTACCGAACGTGTAAAGCTTAAAGGTGTTAAAAAGTTCAATCAGAAAAGGCTCAGTAATTTCCTTAAACAGCTGGTCACTGTTGTTTTTAGCAAACATTACTCAAATAGGAGTAAATAGTGCATTTCCTGGGGATGATCTTAAGACAAGGGTTAATACACATTTGGTGTTCTAGTGAGTTTTTACAGCATCAGGACAGTGTATGTGGGATTTACTCAAAATAAATTACCGTGCCCATGTTCATGGTAATGAAGGAACATGTCACGCAGTGTGACAGCGCGGCTCAATGGTGGGCCTTTAATAGTTTTTGGACAACAACGGAAGTCTGTGGCACAGGACAATAATGTATCTGGCTTTGGATACACAGACAATACTTGTTAGTGAGACCAATTCATTATCGGTGTCGATGTCCTCGCGGGAAACTGGCAAAAACCTCAAACGATGAGCTTCAAACAACGGTATGGACTTTCAGCATGTACAGGTTGCATTATTCCTCAAAAAGCACTTTTGTGCACAGGCATAGTCACCGTCTTTGCCGTGATTGTGATGCAGCATGAGACTGTATTAGTGTAGCTCTCGTCATAGCAACAGAACAACGTTCCGTGGTGTTCATTGTAAAATTCCCAACTTAGATTTGTTTGCTGGAAAATCTGTCTGTGCTGTTGTGGTATGTTTGCTGCAGGGCCTCGCCGCGTGTCAGTGTCAACGCAGATCTTCTGTGTCGATTAGAAATTCACAGTTGCTGTTGCTGTGTGATGGTTGTCCTTAAGCCACTAGAAGTTTGACTAGCCTGAAAAAAAAAAAAAAAAAAAAAATTGTGTCACACTACATTGCTTTGTTTCAGGATCTGCAACCCACTGCACAGAAATGGAGGAGGCTTATTTGAATGTATGGCACAATGTCCATTGAAACAACTTGAAATCTAAAAGCCCGGCTAATCTCTCTGTGTTTGCCTGTCTGCCTTTTTCTTTGTATTGCCTTTTTTCCTATCACTCCATCTGCCACATCTCTTGATCTTAATCTTACAGCTGTCCCTGGAACTCCATTTTAGTTCCACTCAGTATCCTACTGTGAAACAGGACATATTGAATACTGACTGAAAGACACTGCTGCATTTGTTTGTGTACGTGCGTGTGTGTGTGTGTGTGTGTGTGTGTGTGTGTGTGTGTGTGTGTGTGTGTGTGTGTGTGTGTGTGTGTGTGCGTGGCCGTGTGCGTGCGCGTGTGTGTACACTGGCCAGGTTGATCAGTTCCAGCAGTCTGGTATTACAGTTGTTCACACTTTGCTGTGATCAAACAGTGGTGACAAACACACTCCTGTGCATACAAACACTGACACACACACACACACACACAAACACACACCTTATGCTATGCATCGTGCTAATTAAACCTTTACTATTGTCGAGTTGGGTTGGAATCCACTGAGCACATTGTTTATCCTACAGGTCCTCACACATTAAACGAACCCTAACGACTAGCACACCAGCACATTTTTTTGTTCAAATTTGCACAACAACAAAAAAAAAACTAACAATGCCACTATAAATCTGATTCAACCATCTCATCATATGCTTGGAATAAAAATGTTTGCTTTCATTTGGAAACTAGTACTTGGCAACAGAAAGTGAAAGTGAAAAGTGGCTGGCTTCTACAACAGGACAATGATCCAGAGAAAACCTCAAAATCCACCATGAACCATCTCAAGAAACACAAGCTGACGCTTCTAGAACGGCCCTCGCAGTCCTTGAACATCACTGAAAACCCGGGGGGTAGATCTCAAACACTCTGTGTGCGCAGGACCGCCTAAAAATATCTCAGAACTTGAAGTGATCTACTGGAAGAGCGGGTGAGATTCCTAAATCAAGAATAAGAATAATAGAAAGACTATTAGCTGCTACAAAAAGTGTGTGCAAGCTGTAATATCTACCAAAGGAGGGAGGGAAGTAGTGACTAGGTAGGGTGCCCAAACATTTGCATATGACACACTCGTTTATTTTTTTTCATATTTTTTAAGTTCACGCAATCAAAAGTAACAGTGCATTAAAAATTTGTATAAAGGCTTATTTTGAATGTCTGTTTGTTGCAGGGGTCGTATTTACTTCTCTTCACTTCAAAAATCCACAAAATATGCAATTTGCCCAAACTTTTGCACACAACTGTATAAACCTATAAACCTTGGCTACAGGCCTGATGCTGAAAAAACAAATCAGACTCTAGGCACGATGCTTAAAACATCCTGACAACTGTGGACCGCGGGGCAAACACTCAGCAACTAAATATTCTGATCAGTTGCTATGATAGCAAGGGAACAAAATTAAGTTTCCCTGTTCCACCTAATTGACTACTTACTGTATATGATCGTGCAGTTACGTTGAGGCAAATTAGATCGAAGTCAATTGCAGCTTCATACCACCGTCACGTCCCTGAGCCTGGTTGATTTCAAAGCATGCGCATGCATTCAAAGCAGCGTTCTGGTTTTGTAAAAAGAGGTATGAAGTATGTCCACTGGTGTCCAACGGGAAACGCAACAACACTGACACCCTGTGGTACATTATATTAAGGTGTCAATATCAATGTAGTAATAAGTTGTGGACCACGATGGTGGTTTAGCCTGGTTCAGCCGGTTGGTTGGCAGTGAGGTGAAATGAACTTTCATTTTACCTCACTGCCAACCATTTTCCAAAACATGCTGTAATTGTTCAGGCAGCCATTTATTCCACATCATGTTAAAACACCTTGAGAATCGACTGTACAGACTTGAAAAACTCTCTGGAGAGAGATAATACCTCCGAGTCAACGTTTAATCTGCATTATTGTCACTCATATGACATTATCATCTCGTAGTAGTGAAGCTGCCAATAGCGACTGTTTAGAACAATCTTCCTACATTTCAAAACTGCTAAGAGAGTTAGCAAGAGTTTATCCTCACTGGATTCGAGCTTCTGATTCTCATTTCTCCAGCTTAAAATTGAATTTCAAAACATTTTTATCAGACAGGGCTCCTTAATTCCCATTTGCTATCAATAATGCAGATGCACTGCAGTTTACTTAGTTAAATTCAGAGGTGTACCAAGGTGCTTCATTGATGTTTCAACTTTCCCCTGCGGTGCACTGCAGTGGAAATGTCAGAGGAAGTGTGTAAATGCAATGAGTGTCAAATTCACTCTTTAGGTGCTCCATGCCTAAAATCTAAAGTTGAGCTGTAGGTCATACACATTTTGGCCGTATATATATATATATATATATATATATATATATATATATATATACACACACACATATATATATACAAACATACATACATACATACATATATATATATATACACATACCTACATACATATATATATATATATATATATATATATACACATACCTACATACATATATATATATATATATATATATATATACACACATACCTACATATACACATACATACATACATACATATACACATACATACATACATACGTACACAGATATATATATATATATATATATATATATATACATACTTACACACACGCGCACACACATACACACACACACACACACACACACACACACACACACACACACTCACACACACACACACACACACACACACACACACACACACACACACACACACACACACACACACACACACACACACACAGCTCTGGAAAAAATTTAGAGACCACTGCAAATTTTTCTGAAATCAGCATCTCTACATGAATGACAGCCATTCCATTCCAGTGTCTGTTGAATTCCAACACAAGCACACCTCATTCTACTTAATGAGGTACTGGTTAGGTGATCAGCTGAACCAAATCTTATTTAACGAGTAAAAGTATAGCAACCACTGCTGTGGTCATCACTATCCTCTTGCAATAGGACTAGATGGAGGGCAAAAACAGTGCTAGTAGTACCTCAAAAGTAATTGGAATCAAAAAATAACTATTGACCACGCCAAAAGAACAGGTTTGAGTGAGGAAAAGAAGGGTTCAATTCTGGCTTTACTGGCAGAGGGATGCGGTGAGCGTCAGGTTGCTTCCATCCTTAAAATTTCTAAGATGGCGGATCATAAGGGCAGGGTCAAGCAGCAAACATTGGGGACAAAAGAGCCACAGACAGGCAGAGGGCGAAAACGACTCTCCACTGACCGGGATGACCGTCAACTCATTCGCATTTCACTCAGCAACCGTAGTATGACATCAAGTGATCTACAAAAAGAATGGCAAATGGCAGCTGGGTTGAAGTGCACGGCGAGAACGGTTCGAAACGGACTCCTGGGGGCAGGGCCCAAGTCGTGCAAAGCTAGAAAAAAGCCCTTCATCAATGACAAGCAAAGAAGAGCCAGTCTGAGGTTTGAAAAAGACCATAGAGGACTGGAGTAAGGTCATCTTCTCTGAGTCCCATTTTCAGCTTTACCCAACACCTGGTCGTCTAATGGTTAGATGGAGACCTGGAGAGGCCTACAAGTGTCTCGCAACCACTGTGAAATTTGATGGAGGATCGTGATGATCTGGGGGTTCTTCAGCAAGGCTGGAATCGGGCAGCTGCGTCTTTGCGAAGGACGCATGAATCAAGCCACGTACAAGATTATCCTGGAAGTAAACTTGCCTCCTTCGGCGCTGACAATGTTACCCAACTCCGACGATTGGTTTTCCAGCAGGACAATGCTCCATGCCACACAGCTAGGTCAATCAAGGTGTGGATGAAGGACCAGCAGATCGAGACCCTGTCATGGCCAGCCCAATCTCCAGACCTGAACCCCACTGAAAACATCTGGAATGAGATCAAGAGGAAGATGGATGGTCACAAGCCATCAAACAAAGCTGAGCTGCCTGACTTTTTGCGCCAGCAGTGGCATAAAGTCACTCAACAGCAATGTTGACTGGTGGAGAGCATGCCAAGATGCACGAAAGCTGTGATTGAAAATCAGGGTTATTCCACCAAATATTGATTTCTTAACTCTTCCTAAGTTAAAACATTAGTATTGTGTTTATTAAAAATGAATATGAACTTGTTTTCTTTGCATTATTTGAGGTCTGAAAACACTGCGTCTTTTTTGTTATTTTGACAATTTGTCATTTTCTGCAAATAAATGCTCTAAAGGACAATACTTTTATTTGGAATTTGGGAGAAATGTTGTCAGTAGTTTATAGAATAAAACAAAAATGTTAATTTTACTTTACTTAATTTTTTTAACATATACATATAAATAGTCAAATCAGAGAAACTGATAATTTTGCAGTGGTCTCTTAATTTTTTCCAGAGCTTTATATATATATATAAAGCATATATATATGTATATGTATATGTATATATATATATATATATGTATATATATATATTTATATATGTATATATGTATATTAAGTGAAGTTCTCATCTACCTGTATTAAAATGCTGCATCAAAACAAACAGGTTGTTTTGTCAACAGCATTAAAAAAGCCTAGTTATGTTGTTCAGTCAGTGGACATAACACATGCAAATCTTCAAACTGACAGTGGTGTGGGAAAGAAACACAATGGGCTGTGTTTTGTGAGTAGAAATTCAATTTGGTTATTGGAAAAGAAAAGCACGTGGTTAGTGAGCTACCTCAACAGCTCAGTGTGAACAGAGGAAACGGAAAAATAGACATGGTTGCTCTAATAGATGGTCTCTACAGTGCTTGTGTCTGTGTGTGTGTGTGTGTGTGTGTGTGTGTGTGTGTGTGTGTGTGTGTGTGTGTGTGTGTATCTTAACTGCCGCATGAGGTCAAAGCGAAGAGTGGAAAAACACATTGTAAGGTGCACACACAACTTTCTGTCGACATTATCACATGACCCAACAATTTCAGTCAAATTCATCTGCCTCTCTATAAATTTATATTTGTAACTTTTTTCAACTGTTCTGTTCTGTTTGTCCTAAGCACTAACATTGGTTGGTAAAGATTATTCTTTGTGAAACTACTGAACACTACTGTTTTCATACATGTTTGTCCCTTTATGAAACTTTAAATTGGCAACAGCTTTACTGAACCATAAACATTTTTTTCCCCGCACTACATCACTGTCAAATCTGTATTCATAGTTATGACATAGCATATCTAGTATATGACATACACTGTATTATAACATTTCAAAAAAATAACATCTTTCTTATAATATTTTAGCGCATATCTTTCTGATTTAGTCAACATATGAGCATTTCCAGTAATGCCAGAAAATTCTGGATGCAATTACATGCTACACCCAGATTAGACCCAGATGTCACTTACAACATTAACAAAGGCTCTGCTCTATTCAAGTGTCCTACAAAGCCAAGACAGTATGACAGTGAGCCAGCATGAGCACTACAAGGACCCTGAAACTGAAGCAGCTAAATGAAATTGAGCCATCATTAACGGTAATATTTACAAATGTGCTAATCCTACTGTGACATGTCTTCCATGAAAAAGGGCCTTGTGTCGAAAATGCAATACAACTTTACATGTTATCAGCCCCACAGAGACAAAGAAAGCCAGTGAGGTGACGCCTGTGAGGGACGACAGAGGAATCTACCGGTTCAACACTCAGTACAGCTGGGAATTTATCCAAAAAATTCGCACCTGAATCCCCTTTTTTTTCCCGACAGCACAATTGTACGTTCACCACGTGAATCCATTTGTACGATTCACCGCGTCAAGACTACGAGAGAGAGAGATCGGGGAGCGATGCGTGATGCAGCCAGGCGGAGGCAATGACAGCAGGGGCTTTTCGCCTCACCCCCGAGCGTTGGCCATCCTGAACAGGTGTAAACATTGCTCACGTTAGGCGTGGTCGGAAGATACATCGCACAAACTAGTTAGTTTCAAGCACACTGAGAGCTCTAGGGTGTTCTCGAGCAAAGCGACAGGAAATGAGGGAGTGCAAGAAGAGCAAATGTACACAGTGGACATGTGACTTTTGTACATATTCAAATCTTATTACAATTTTTAAGCTTTATTTTACTGCAAATGCAAGTTTAGTCAGTACCTTATTTACATTTAGTTACACAGTTACACATTACTTTTTCAAGCTGTAAATGCTGTTTGCACTGGGAAAACATGACACTTCGCACATTTACAGACCATAACAGAACCAAAAACCATGACGCATGTAGGTTTTAAATTTAAAAACATACATAGCGAGCATGCTGCAAACGGCAACGCTGCCCTAAAATTAGGAGTCACCTAATGTCAACATGACCTCATGGGATTTTCCCAACTGCAGCATTCTGAATTCTGCTCTGCGTTGAATTAACTCCCCATATCTCCCACTTGCTTGCTCTTGCCTCGTGCAGCACAAACCCCTGCACATAAAAACCCCCCACAAACTCCCTTAAAAAAACCCCAAAATCTGATCTTTATGAGGCAGGATGCAGATATTCGAATGAAAGAAGCAGAGGCAGTAAAATGGTGCACTCCGTGTTTCTCCTTGCGGAGGACCTGATGGGTTTTTTAGTCCCACTCAAATGGACACACCAAAAATATTACTGCATACATAATAAACCCACACGCAGCTCTGTTAACCCGACCCGGATATAGCAGTTATCAGGAGGCACTTCATTTGTTCAACGACAGTCGATATTACACCATACTACGTTTAATAAATTGGGGAAGATCATGATCATTTATCATAATCTCAAAATCATGATAGATGATCAACCATTACTCTACGGCATTTGTTACGTTGCAACGAGCCTTTAAGAAATAATTAAATCAAATTAAACTCCAACCGTCCTGCACGTCAGTGTGACTGACTTTATCTCTCATCAGCAATACAAATAACATGATTGACCTGGACATGTGCAGGGTGTTTTCTATGTATCATGACTGTGCGCAGCTTTCCTGTGGTTTTGTAAAGTGTGTGTGTGGATTTGCTATGAAACAGATGAGTGATCACTGCAGCCCGGGCTGCAAACTGGTACAAACTGGTCTGCGAAGATGTTATCAGACCAGAGGAGATATCTCCTGCCACTGCGAAGAGCGAGTGAGCACCTTACTGCTCTTTCGAGACCACACACCCCTTGGTTAGCCACAAACACAGAACTCTGCAACAGACAAGAAACCCTCAGCTAACAATTATTCTGCGGTGTGGGAGGTTAGTTGTAAAGAAAAGGGGCTCAAGTGTCTCACTAAGTGGTGCGTTAGATTTCTCTTTAAAACATTTGTTATAAGGCAGCGACAGCCTCTTTCTCTCCCTCCCCTGCTGAAGCTGTCCATGGTTCTGACGCGCTCTTTACCACAGCCACGGTCTAATTCGGACACCGCTGAACGAGCCTTAGCCCGAGGCACAGAAGAGACAACCTGTCCCTCAGGCTGATGGAAAGCTTCACAGATTTGCTTTGATTACAGGTCACCAAAACTGTTGTGAGGCACGTGACCTGTACGTGTATGAGCTTCTTTTCTCCTTGCAGATATTCAGATGAACACAGAAGCAACCAAAAACATAAAGCGAAATTAAATAAGGTTTTCATTTAATGTTTACACCCAGGAAATAAACTCTGAATGTGATCACACCTTTCAAAGTGTGTAAAACCTTTACTTTCAATTATTAATTGGAGGCAACTATTTTTGCAACAGAACACAGAACTTAAAACTCCATTGGCCACAGCCCTTAACATTATACATCTTTCATTGGGGTTGTCATCTTTGTTTTTTATATATAGCTCTATATAATTATTTATATATATATTTAGATCTCATTTTAACAAACCTGACGGATGCACACATGCTAACGGCGTGTTCTGTCATGTGCCATGTCTGTTAGTTTCTGTGTTTATGTGTGTGAAGTTTCCATAGAGAACAGTGGGCTGACTCAAAATAAGAACCTAGGGTTTCCTCTTCAAGCCTGAGAGACAGAAGACAAGTGGAAAACTGGTTTCACACACACACACACACACACACACACACACACACACACACACACACACCCTCACACACACAAAAGCACAAGTACAATATTCTGCAAAACTGCACTAACATATACACACAACAAAGAATATACGCCAAAAAACAAAAACATGCGCAACACGGCAGCACACACACAATCACAACTTACTCAACGCACACTGAGACAGATACATGCATAACATCATGTAGACATAACATTACACCTGCCCACTCACACAACACAACACACAAACGCCCCCTTTCTTTGTTAACAGGGAGTGGTCCCCTTCAGGAAGGCACCACTCAACAGCCAAAGCAAAGTGCACCGGGGCAACTATACAGCAACACACAGGGGGCTAAATAAACAGCATGATTGCCACAAGAGGTCAAAGGTCAAAATGTACAAGTACTTTTAATGCAACAACTCCGGATAGGATTTATGAATCAAAAAAGAAAAACAACAACAACAACAACAAGAAAAAAGAGGTTAAGGAAGAAGCAACGGATGATGAGTGTGTCCAAGTTGACAAATCTGAGTGCAGTGAATTTACTTTAACTATAAAATCAGAAAAATCAGAGACAAGTCTTGTTCATTCTAAGTACCTGATTAAACTTGTGACAGATTCGTTTAATGACCACAGAGGAGAAAGAGGTCTTTCCAGATCTAAACCTGCAATAACGGATTTTTTTTTTTTTGCCTTTTGGGGGCAGCAGACACAAGTTGTGAACACAACCCTGACATATCATCACCTTTTAAGTTGATATAGCGAACTTGTTACCAAACAATTCTGTATTTACACATCCAATACTTGGAGAGCAACATTACCATTCATTTGGAGTTGTGTTTTGGCCACCTGGCAAACGTTACGTCCAACATTCACTCTCTTTTAGCTCTGTTTTTGGTCTCTCTCTAGTGATAATTCTCTGTAGGGTCATCACTAAGGGCGACCCCCCTTTCACACCGTCACGTTTCACATCTCCTTTCGATCGGCTACTCTGTTTGTGTAAAATATCGGTTATAGCCAATTTGGGGCTACAGAGAAGGAAAAGCATTATTCTATAACATTCTATAACAATACAACACATCTGAGCTGACAGCTGTAGAACATATTGAAGAAAACTGAAAGCTGCATAGAGAGCAGCATAAAGCAGGAATTCCTGATTTGCAAAACCCAAACAGCAGAAAAAAACATTTTCATAGGAATAAAGAAAGTTAAGTTTTTCTCATAAATATCGCACCATCTTTGCTTTTTCTTTGTTTTTACCTTTGTGCCCAGCACACAGACTGTGAGCACAGTCTTCTGATACATATATACAACAGCCTGATACATCATGACAAAAAAAAAACAAAACTGAAAAGATTTAAAATGTCAGAAACATTAACAACACGAATATATAAACTATATGAACTGTTCATCTGTGCAATTGAGAATGACCTCGACATTTTGTGAAAAACATCCTGCAGTCCATGTGCTTAAAAAGTTTGCGGTGAGTTACCATCATTCTGTGAAGTACAGTGTCTTACAGTCAGATATAGTAACAATCTTATAAATAAATCTTATGTGGTGAACATAAAACAGCACCTGAGAATAGGCAACTGCCTGAAAGACAAAGAAATCTGCCACAACAAAGCAGCACAGCTTTAAATTTTCTTTTTGTGTTTCTTTTTTAACCTTGTTTGTTTTTCCTCTGTGTATCTTGCACACTGTGAGATTTTAATATTTAAACACAAATCCCCTTTCACACTGAGACCATTTCAAAGACCGTACCTGCCCCCGACCTAGCTTTCCTTTCTTTGAGTTTGCTTTCTTCCTCTCTTTTCTATCTATGTTACCTCATCTCTGTAGTCCTGCACTGCTCCAATTTTTTCTTCTAATGTGATTCTTAATTTTTTTTGTCTTATCCTCTAAAGCAACTCTCTGCAAGGGTGTGTGTGTGTGGGTGGGTGTGTGTGTGTGTGTGTGTGTGTGTGTGTGTGTGTGTGTGTGTGTGTGTGTGTGTGTGTGGGTATGTGTGGGGGAGGGTGGAGAAGAAAGGTTGGAAAGGTTGGAAACGTTATGGCCTTAGAGGTGTGAAAGAGTGTGCGGTTTTCTTTTCTTTCACTGGCTTAGAGAACTTGCAAGCAAAGAGAAAAAAAAACCTTTTTGCAGTGACAACTTACAGTAACACAAATAACAAAAACGCATGTATCGCCGCTCTTGTGCAGCCACATGCTCTCAAACGCACACAAAATTTACTGCATGAAAGCCAAAAAATCCTACACATGCCTGAACACTAATTTGCTAATAAACTGTTTGATAGACGACTAAATATAGTGTGACTGGCTACCCCAACGTGCTTGACTAATTTGTTGACAAAGGATTATCTGATATATGACCGATGCGGCATTCATCTTTAAAATTGGAATTTGATGCTCATAATATTAGGACAGTTTTCTCAGAACACACAACTCAGATAACACATTAGTAGAAACAGACCATGTATTTTTCTCATAAACTGCTCAATAAGTAGGTTCTTAGAAGTGTATCTCAGTGTGTGTGGCTGTGAACTCAAGCTCCAGGAACTCTGCCACCAGGACGGGGTCATTTTTAAAGTGTACGAATGTCACTGCACTGACAGGACAAATGACTTCAGTGAAAATTGGATGGTGTCAAATACAAATAAGTCGCCATGTTTTTGGCTGTAACTGCACTTGGGTCAGTCGGTGACACTTCAGCTGAATGCAGAAGTTCGATGCGTCGTTTGTACAAGTTTTATCAAAATCAAATAAGAAGTATCTGAGATTGTGGTTGAGACACACAATGCGAGTTCCTTTCTCACAGATCAATCTTATTTGAAAATTTGATAACATATCTTGTTACAGCAAAATACAACAAATAATCTAAACTAAACTAATAGCCCCCCTCAAACGTAAAAAAAAAAGTGTGTCATTTACTTGGAATATAGCAAACACTCCCTAAAGTCCCTAATGCTCTAACAATTTCAATCATTTGCATTCAAGATGCTGTGTTTAATGGTATATTATTTGCAAAAAAACAAACACTCTTCCCCTCTCTCTCTCTCTCTCTCTCTCTCTCTTTTAAAGCCTACCTGTGGAAGATCTGGTGTTTTCCGACATAAACAACGTGTGTCTACATGGTTCCCTCGCTTGGCCTCTCATGACTGTTTTTATTGAGATGTACTGAGTATGGAGTTAACCTAATTACAACATTACACTGCCATACATGCTGAGAACCCGGCCGCCCCCAAACAGGCCCGCTGAATCTCCCCCGTCTTCAATGCGAGAAAAATCAGATTTTTCCGCATTGCAAGTGGTCACTTAATGCATTGTGGGTCAACAAAAGTGGCTTTCAAATGTCAAGTGGAGCTGGGAGGCCTTGTGACTGAATGTGAAGGCTGTTCTGCTAAAGATGAGGACAGAGAGTTCAGTATAGAAACAGACACTGCACATAGTTTTAGCCACTCTCTTTAAAATCCTGAACTACTAGTTAATCAGAGAGTCAGGGAGACAGGCTGCATTTCCAGTCTGTTGAACATTAGTTGGGTTTTTTTCTGTTTTGAAAAGCCAAAGAGAGCTAAATCCAACCAAACTAGACCATACGTTGTCACAGCTAGTCCTCAACCAAAAGGAACAAGGCATGAATGGACCTGGGTGCCTTGGCAACAGTACAAAAGACACCGTATATTCCAAGTTTTCAGGGAAACAACATAGTAGTGTGTTTAGTGACAAACGGTGACTAAATATGAACCTCTACAACATGACTACATCATTTGCCTTGCTCAAGAGCATGTTGAAGGCGAGGATCGTGTGATCCGTCTACTGGCCCTAATCTAAATAATCTGTTTTATTTTGAAATCCAAACCAGCAGCTGCTGCTCATGAGCTCAGTTTTCTCACCTTTACAACACAACTATGGTGTTTTGCATTTAAAAGAGGAAGAAAGCTGTACCACTTCTTAATCCTAAGAATTAATATCTTTTTTAGTATTTTACATGTAACCCCGGCTTCAGTCACACTGCTGATGGTAAAACAGCTGTGTTGCGTGGCAGAAATCAGTTTGTTGACGCGGTGAGTGATCCCCTGTTTAAGTTTACTTAGAGCACCGCTACTCAAGATCGACCTATAATATAATGTAGTGTGCATGTTGGCCAGTGCAGTGCTGACTCTGAACACGACTTAAAATTACACGTAAAAGCTATAAATCAGAAAATATCAAGAGGCACTTTCCCCTAATGAGATAATTACAAAAAATCTAATATGTAGACATGAGGACTAGATATGTTTCTATTTGTCAAGTAAGGACAAGCAGTTCACTCCAGGTTCGCTGTTTCTTTTTATCAGTTCGACTTCAAAATAAGGCAACAACCATTGAAAGTTAGATGTAGCAAATCTAGTCACCTGATTTCTATACATCCATGAAGGCGTCTCTTGATTGTAGACTTTGACAATGATACGCCTGTCTCCTGTAGAGTGCTCTTGACCTGGCTAGATGTTGTGAAGGGTTTTGCTTCACCTGGGGAAGAATTCTGCGATCATCCGCGTTAGTTGTCGTCCGTGGTCGTCCACGCCTTTTGGTGTCGCTGAGCTCGCCAGTGCATTCCTTCTTTTTAAAAATGCACCAAATTGTCGATTTGGCTACTCCTAAAGTTTCTGCTATCTGCCTGCTAGGTTAGTTTTGTTTCGTCAGTCTAATGGTGGACCCCCTCACTTGCATCGACACCTCTTTGACCGCATATTGAGAGCTCCCAGGATCAGCTACCATATGAAAATTCAGCACTTGGAATCAACGATACTGCTTGAAAAGACTCCGGAGAAAGCATAAACGTCGCTTGTCCAAACAAGTTTTACAATGCGACGTCTTCTTCCCCTCACTGTAGTTTGCCAAGCTGCAACGGGCTCATTGCTTAGCTGGCGGGCAGAAAACACCCATGTTTACTTAAATGGCTAGTGAGAACAGCAGGAGTGGTAGTGGGTGTTTTTCTCCCAACGGTTCCAAGGGGACACAATGAGCCAATTCCACACTCGAAAACAAACTTCAGCTAGCGATACAAAGGTGAGATTTTGCGAACTGTAAAGTGAGCTTTTTGTGAATTGTAAAAATGTGGAATTAAATGATGAAGGCAGTCTTATTATAAATGGTCAGCGGCATTCTCAATCTTGCATGAAACACAGGGGTTGATGAGTGAAACTACCAACAGAGTACATACTTTTATCTTTTGGTTTTTCAGTTTGAATTGTGCAGCTTGAAAAGTTGCGTGAGACTGTGGTTACCTGATGGTGAAGACGAGTGCAAGAGCTGTGGCTGGAGGAGGCATCCGTTTCAGATAAATCTGCTCCTCTATAATCGCCAGTTTGTTCAGGTCCTTCAGAGCAGACTTACAACAGCTGAGGGAAATGGCAAAAAGAGAAAGAAACCGTATCATTTATTCAATATCTTCCCCATTATTTGGAATTAGAAACTGGAACAAACGGAAAAGAGAGACCTAAATAAACAGTGGACCACTGTACAACTTTGTAATTGCTACCTTTAAAAAGCCTGGCAACGACAGTCTTGTGCAAACCTGACGCCCCTGTACAAAGGACAAATTCTCAAAGAGACCTGCAGAGATCAAGCGTCTGCTTATTTGGCAACACGTCTTCTTTTGCAAGGGAAGGGTTTATATCACAGAGCATGTTGGGTAAAACCAAACATGAAAGCATCGCAATGTTTCCACACAACTGTAACCTGTTTAATACAAAGGTTATCAGCCGTGTCTCTCAGAACTGCCGTCAGAGTTTGCAGATTTCAGTAATCCAGTTATGGCGTGACTGTCTATACCCATCAGACCAAAACCGTGAGGGAGTGTTTCAAGCATGCAAACAAAGACATTGCTACAGTATGATTGTCCTGCAGCGTTATGTGCTGGAAACTATTTTTACTCAGAGACAGTAAACAGTATTGCTCAGTTTTTGACATTCGCAATTGTAGTTTTGGCGTAAACATGACAGCTGAAATATTACAACATAAATAAGACTTGAGTCAGGGAAAGAAATAAAGAAATAAAATCTGATTATAAATAAGGTCCGTAAAACAAGTAAGATAAAGATTACATGGGGGAACATACAGTATCTGTGTCTGTGTGGAAGTGTCTACAAGTGTCCTTTTCATCGGTGCTTCCTCAGGAGTGTCTTGTGTTTTGTAGAGTGTTTGTCTTCCCACAGAGAAGTGTGTGCGTGTGATGTGGTAACACACAGGTAGTGCTGAACTACAGAACAGCACTACTGATCTCAGCCAGGGAAAGTGATCTCACACACACACACACACACACACACACACCATAGTGCACCTGGCTGCAGAATGACAAAAGTTTATCAGCAAGTGAATCTAGTGTAAAAACCAACAACGCAGGTGTCTTGCTGACATCAGTGGCTCCGTTCTGTCGTTTGAAACTGTGCCTGAATGAGAAAAAAAAACTGAAATCGAGAAATCAAGATGAGAACTTCTTTTATGATTTGGCTTTTAAGGTTGCAGTACAATGTTAATGCATCAAGACCATTTACAGTAAATCTGCATGTGGCTGTCCTCCTATAAAAAAGTTTGGGAGCTGCTAGTGTTCACTTCTGAAGGCCAGCAATCATGTTAATGTTTTTTGGAAAGTAATAGCAGGTAGATATTGGTTCGAATATCTTCCGGATTTGATCATTTCTTCCTGAAAAACTGAAAGAACTCGGTTCTTCTTCACAGAGCTATATTATTGCCAGAGTGAAAACAGCATACAAACATTGATGGGAGAGTGTATCATACACTACACAAGGCATCACTCACTTCCTCACTGCCTAGGGGGAGGCTTTGCCTCCCCCATGTGGATTAGCAGTCTATAACCTCAGGGTGAAGCCAGGGTGCCGATGTATGCATGCTGGCCACGCAGGCAGAGACTGTGTACATGCATTATTATATGTATGCCTCGTGTGGAGTAGGTATTGGGATGGAAAGACTGGACAATAAGAAAGAGAAGAATGAGAAGGAGAGGGCGAAGACGACGATGAAGAGCAGATGAATAATAAATCACGTTTTCATAAATAGCTGCGCGGAATCTGATCAAATTTGGGATCAATCAACATTAAAGGCTTCTACCACAAGCAAGAGTACAGGCTACAGACAAGTGCTGACAATTCATTCCTGTGTTCGTTTGTGTTTCACATCAATAAAACTAATTCAAATGTGAACATCAGACAGAAAGAAAAACAGAAGCTTTGCATGGGTGCGCGCGCGCGCGTGTAATTACAGACACAGGGGGAAGTCCTTTTCTTTTCTGTTTTTTCTGTGTTCGGGGATGCCAACCTCAGAGGAAACCCCTCCTCTGCCTGCCACCCACGCATCCACCTACACAGTGGAAACTTCTGTCTGAAAAACACAAACGCGCGTACACACTTTGATCATGGGGGCTGCTCGTGGAGGCCTTCAGATGATGTAAAGCACCTTCTGGCAGCCATATTGAAAGTGTCGTGCTTTGGGGGGGAAATAGTAACCTCAAAACGGAGCTGGAATGTGTGTAAGTATACTGACTCGAGCAATGAAGTTAAGTACAAATTTGAGGTATTCATAGTGTGCTTAAATATTTCCATTTCATGACACTTATGTATATGTCTACTCCACTAAATTTACCCACAAATCATCTGAAGAACCTTTAAAATATGATCCATTTAAAAAAAATATTTAACAATCCAAACAGTATATAAAATCTGAGTTTAAATCATTAGTCAATTATCAAAACAATGATTACTCATTTAAGTCATTTTTCAAGTAAAAATGTCACATTTGACGGTTTCAGCTGCTCAAAGGTGAGGATCTGCCGTTTTTCCTTGTCTTACATTACAGTAAACGGAATCCATTTCTGAGGTCTGGACTATTGGTCGGACAAAACAAGACATTACTTTAACTTTAACCTCTGGGTAATTGTCTCAGTCTTACTTTTTACAAGCCAAACAATAAACGGACTGATCAAAATAAATAAATAAATAAATAACCAATCGATTAATCCATAATGAAAATAATCATTAGTTGCAGCTCTATATTTAATATTTAATAAATGAGCTACACCTCAACCAACTACAACACTGAAATGCTGCTTAAACATTAATGCTTGAGTAATAAAGATATGCCAATGATATACTATAACACATACTACTGTATATACACACAGTATATTATTACTTACATACTTTTACTTAAAAGGAGCTTTATGTAGGTTTTTAGTGTCACTACATAGCCAACATTAGCACTTACAGCTGTTTGCTAGCAGAGCTGCATCTTCTCCTCCTCATGTTGGACTGAGGACAGACTGCACGCTACAGTGACTGACTATTGCAAAATTCTGTGACGAGACGGTACGGGCTGGCCGGTTACAGCCATTTACCATCTAGCTGGTTAGCATGCTAACTTCAGCAGGAGAAAAGAAGTGAGAGGACTAGAAGCAAAACAAGACTTAACATTTGCGTTGCTTTCCACCGATGGAGAGAGAGCTCTTGGCGAGTAAAGGCATGAAGTTTGATGCTGAACTCGCCAACGTTTCTTCTAGATCGGTAAGTAAACAGCTGTTAATGCCAACGTTGGCTACGTAGCGATAGCAAAAACTTACATATAGCACCTTTAAGTAACATTTTCAATAAATAATTTTCACTTGTAAAAGGAATATCTTTAGAGCAGTATGGATAGTTTTACACGAGTAAAGGATCTGAATACTCCCTCCACCACTGGCACTAAACAGCTGCTCTAAACATCATCTCCCCGACCCAGCTGTTCTCACCAGGATTGAACAGGCATGGTTATGATGTGTGGTTTGTACTGTGGCCCTGAACATGCTTGGAGTCGTTGCCTGGAGTTTGGAAAAAGATGCACATAACAAGCTCTGATGACATCTCTTTTTCACGTGGCGTTTGAGTCTAACTGTTGTAAGTCGCTTTGGACAAAAGAACACAGTGCAGCTGTGTTCACTGGTAACCATCACACTGTATTGTAAATACAAACTTTTTCAAGTAGCTCCCCTTCTAATAGAGTGGCTGTTACCAGTCCTTTCTCACAGCATTATCATCCACTAAATCTCTATCAGGCTGCCACAAATATGGGTACAAAGAGATTTGTGACACAACAACAACCCACAGACTTTGATGACAATAATAATTTAAAAATACTTTCGCAGGCTGTATTTTCCATTTTTATCAACTGATAGTGAGATATTGACAGATGAACATCTGGTTTCATTTTGATCGGAATTTACAGATATGCCTACATGATGTAGCTAATGAACTCAAATTGCTACTGCCCTGCACATGCAGGACAAAAGGTTTTTTTGAGGAACTGAAAATGACTTAATTTCTGATTGACGCACAAGCCGGTGTGGTGTAATGACTAATTTCTGTGTAAAAGCAGGACATAATAAAAGTAAAAACCAAACCGTTTTAAAGAACCACAAATACACAAAATATGAGACGGTAGGTATTACACTAGTAAGGACACTAACAGATATAAATGCCGACACACGCCGGCACATTCTGTGTGACGGGGGCACACAAGTTGCAGGAGCGGAACAATGCAGGGCTCCCCGTGTGGGGGAAGATACACTCAGAACGGGATGTGCTCTTTGGTGAACACAGACGCAGTCTCACTCACACACACACACACACACACACACACACACACACACGGTGCGCAAATGCTTGCACAGACATACTCCTCTGAATGCACGAGCACACAGATGCTTAAGAGCCAGCAGGCAACACAAAACATACACAGTTCATAGTCCTAAACACACACAAAACAACGCCGCGCACAACAGAGAGTGTGGGTGTAGCAGTAAGTCAAAGGGAAGTTGACTTTTCACAGTCACTGCTTGCTCCAATGTGAAAATTAGCATTTCAGAATCAATTTTGGGGGGGAAATTTTGATTCTTTAAATTAATAGCACACAAAAAAACACCAGTTTACGTGCACTTTTGGTGTCTTGTATGACCATCTAGATAATGTGTAATGGCATTAGCTTTTCTTAATTAAATTCAGACTTTTATTATCCCTAGTTTGACAACATGCAACTACTTATTATTCCACTGTGGAGACTAAAACTAAATGACGCGCAGCCCAATTATACAATCAGAGTTTAGATCTATCTAAAGACCAAATAGACAGAGGTGAGTCTGTGGAGGGTTTCTAAGAAGAAAGTTTCGGAAATTCTGGCAGTACATTTTAATTTGTACCATCACTTTTTCCATTCTTTTTAAACCCAGTTCTTGCCTCGTTGTCTTGTTTTCACAAAGCAGCATTTTCACTTCCTCACAGCCCAGGAGCTTTCTGCTCATTAGACCATTTGTTTTGAATAAATTTCAAGTGTTTTTTTTTTTTTTTTTTTTTTTCAAATGTATGAAACCATCAACAGACTAACAAAGTCATTTATGCACTGAAAGTTGCACACGTGAGTCTACTGCTCCCTAGTGGCCGAGAACCCTGTTGTACCTTCCCATAGACGGAGCAGTGGAATCCAGTCCGGAGGAGGTGAGGGGCTACCAGCACGGCATGGAGCGGACAACCCTTTTTCGGGATGGGAGCGGGTGATCCACACACACACACACACACACACACACACACACACACACACACACACAAACACAGAAAAAGTGAATGTGTAGCTAATTAAGTTCATTTCTTCTGTTACACATTACATCTACATTTCACTGCTTCAGCTGCCACAGCTACTCTGGGCCAATAACAACACTGCACACATAAGAGTAGCACGTAGGCCAGAGAGCACCGAGAACCTTGAATCATCACGCTGAACTCATAGCTGACACTTAAAAGAGCGCCGATGGACACTCGGGAGACGGTTACACACGCTGATGTTGTGATAAAAATCTGTAATCTCTTGTTTTTTTGTGTACAAACTTTCCCTCAACCTACCCCGCGTCAGTTGCCTTCGAAGTTGCTTTTCACAAGTGCCCGGCTTGAACCTGTTGCATTCTGCCGTCTACAGGCTCTATGTGCACACCGTGCACAGAGTGGACATTTGGACCTCCGTCTTGAAACACCTGAAAAACACAAAACACTTTTTCATATACATACATCTGTTGAATGGTGGTGCTAAGTGGTCGCTCTTGAAACACTGTGGTAGCATCGCTGCCGCTGCAATTATCTTGATATGACATCATGTCCTGTATATCTGGCACACTGCCAACAGGAAACTACACGAAACCAGAAATGCAAAGTACATCGCTCAAAGCTGCTTTTAAGCGCCGATAATTGAATGGGGAGATAAATACTGTGCATGGAGGACAGAGGTAATATCGTTCAGTGCAGGTTTACTTTTAAAAGGTTAGGTGGCCTGACACCTAAACTGTAACAGCAGACTCTGAGTCCCTCACTCACCGGGTCATTCCTCTGTCATTCAAACTGAACTGGGGTTTTTTTTGTTTTTTTGTTTTTTTGCAACAGAATAGAGTAGAACAGCGCGATGGCAGCACGGTGGTGCAATGTTTATCGCAGTTGCCCCGCGGCAAAAAGGGTTCTGGGTTGGAACCTGCTGGCCGACTGGGGACCTTTCCGTGTGGAGTTTGCATGTCTTCCCCGTGCCTGCGTGGCTTTCCTCCCCCGCTTCCTGCTTCCTCCCGCGAGAAACTGCCCGTAGGTGTGAATGTGAGTGTGAGCGGTTGTTTGTTTGATCGGCTGGCGACCTGTCCAGGGTGTACCCCACCTCTCACCCAATGTCAGCTGGGATTGGCTACAGCCACCCCCCCACCAAGCGGTACAGCTAACGGATGGAGAATAGAATAGAATAGAGTGGAATAGAACAGATCACAGCCGTATAGAATAGAAAAGCAATAGATCAGATGCAACAGGGCAGAAGAGATAGCATATGACAAAAAATTGCAGAACAGAACAAATTAGATTCCACAGAACAGAACTGATTAGAATCAACAGGATAGAAAAGAATACGACAAAACAGAATAAATTTTAACAGAACTGAATAGAACTTAATAGAGCAGTGCAGAATTGAATAGAATCAGCAGAACATAATACAAAACTATGGAACAAACTAGAAAGAATAGAACAGAACTGCATACTATTACCGCAGCAGTTAGGTGATTTACTCGCCTCTCGGCCTCACAGCAATGACGAGCTGTTTTTCCTTCGCGGAGCTGCTGCTGTGCATCCTCGGGGCGTCGGCGCAGGGAGTGGCGATGAAAAACTCCAAACGCACTCCAGGGAGGGATGTCTGGAGGTCGCTTGTCCTTTCTGAGCAACAATTCGAGCCGCTTTTGAATTTTACAAACCTTTACCTAAAAATCTAGCGACCTAAAAATTAGATTCAATCTAGTGGCGCACAAGGATAAAAAGGCTATCAGAAAGTGGAAATTGTCACGTAAAGTACCTCAAATCTTTATTTAAGTGCAATAATAAAAATAACACCATGTACTTGTGTTATTCATCACCACTGCTTGAGTGAGGACATTTTTGGGAAGGCGGTTTGACTGGTCCTCAGTAGTTCAAAGGAGTGTTGAGGGATAAGAATTGGGTTTGGTTAAGGATAACATTGGGGTTGGGTTCGGGCTAGCCCCAGTCTGTGCCTCTCATGTATTAGCTCACATTTATCTTTTTTTTTTTTTTTTTTTTACATCCAGGAGGGGTGCAAACAGTGTCGCCAGAGTTGACTGAGAACAAATACCCCAATCGGAGCCCAGAAACCCGCCCAGTCGTCGTGACACCGTGCGAAGGTTTGCGGCACTGAAGGTAACGCGCGGCTGCTTTCAAAAATAATGCCATGAATGGTTGTTATTCCTGAGTTTCATGAGCATTCGTACTGAAAAGTACAGCAAACAGGAAAGTCCTAAATCAAAATCAACATTTGCTGTGACCACCCTCTGCCTTTAACGCAGCACCTGCTCTCCTCGGTACACTTGCAAACAGTTGTTTGGTTGTTCCCAGCATCTCCCGAGAACCTCCCACAGGTCTTCTGTGGATTTAGGCTGTCTCCGTGTCTTCTGTCTCCTCATTTGATCCCAGACTGACTCCACGGTGCTGAGATCAGGGATCCGTGGGGGCCAGACCCTCTGTTTTCAGGACTCCTTGTTCTTCTTGTCGCTGAAGACAGTTCTGTACGGCTCTGGCTGTATGTCTTGGGGTCATTACCTTGCTGGAGAGGGAATTTGGGACCGATCAGACGCCTCCCTGGCGGTACTGACTAACAATCTAAACATCAACAACACAAAGTGCCTAGAACTTTCGCACAGTACTCTAACCATAAGTATTAAATATAAGCTTAAATACAGTCTTTGGAAACTGTTATATTAAACTTTAAAAGTCTTCACTTACATGAACAGATGTCAATTATACAGTAGGTATAATGTTGCTTTGGATTCAGTGAGTTACGCTGTGGGGGTAACATCTTGAGCCCCGTTTTCGGCCTATTATTTGTTTACATTCTGGAAAATGAAGAAGCCGAATTCACTATTACCAGTTCCTGTGTGCTTCTGACCACTGGCCGTGCATGACACCTCTAACCGGGCCACTCTGACCCTTTCAAAACGCGATGTCTTTCAGGCAAGTTCCACGGTTGTAAGCGGGGTTCGTGGACGTTTTAGTGGAGGGGGGGGGGTGCTGCATCCGCGGAAGGTGCACGTAGCACTGAATCCGAAAACGTGCGCATCACGTCCGCGTTCACTTTTGACCGAGTTGCGACCCCCGAGTCCTGGACCCGGCGTGCGGATCCCGGGAGGAGGACACTCAAGCCGACGGGGAATCGGACTTCCCGACTCAACACCTGTTCCCGAGGGCTCCTCCTACCTGTCCGGCGACGTCACCGGAGCGCTGTCTTCCTATTGGCCACTGTGCTCGGTGGTGAAATTCCACTCACGCAGTTCGACGAAATGGCATAAACGTTAAACCTTTGAAGTGATGTCTTGGTCTATTGCGTGTGCACGCTTTGTTTGTACGCGCCGGGTGTCGTGATTCGATCGGCGCACGCCGAGCACAGCCGCCACAGACGTGTCATGGTCTGGAGTCCTAGTCTTAATGTGATTTCCAGGCAGGGGCGACGGTCACTGCGCACGTGTGCACATCCGAACCGGAGACCCGTCTTTCCCTGCGATAGGTCAGTATCGCTTCCCGGGAATCTCCCGGTCGGATTCGCAACACGCCGAAACTGCAAGTCCCTGGAACGGGAAGACCAGAACTCGTCAGGATTCTTCTCACGAGTTTCAGCAGAAATGGCTGAAGTCAGTCCAGGCTTCATTTTAATCAGTCCAGCATTCCAGGTGCAAAGGAAGGGCAACCCTCTTCTCCCCAATGTGGACTCTTGTTTCACGTGGTATTGATATATCTATTATAGTGTTATATATACTATTATATTAATATATCTATTATATATCTATCTGTTATATTAGATTTTTTTTTGGTGAACATTAAAATCATAAAATTAAATCACAAGTGAATGTGTAGGATTCTCGTCGCTAAAGTTACCTACATTTTTTTCATTTTTCTTTTCTTTTCTTTTCTTTTTCATTTCATGCCCTTCAAGTAATCACTTATATCGCCAATCACTGTATTTATATCAGTTTTCCCATTCATTTACCCCTGGAGACCAGCTCCGGTGTTGCACGCCCTGGAAGAGTGCAGGCTGAAGGACGGTTTTCGTATTTTTACAACTACAAATGGTGCAGTTTGAGGTACAGAAATGACCATTTGTTTTCCCATTGATACATTCAAGCACACTTGATGAGAAGTATCCGCTACAGTTTGTTCACGACCGAGTGTAAGTTCATGGTAAATTGAGAAGAACACCCATTTTTATTTGGTCAGCAGCCTTTTATCTCACTACTAATTTTGTTGGTTTTGGTCCTCTGCACCTGCCACTTACAATAAAATGTTAACACTTTATTTACATGTTCATGAATCATGCAAATGAACCACATTTTTCTGCTTTTTCTGACACAAACACAGCAGGAAACTGACAGCCAACAAGGCACACAAAGACATCACATAATCAATGTTAAAAAAAAAAAAAAGGGCTACTAGAACAGAAGTATCATGATGTTTGATGAGGTTTTGAAACCAAACGTGTGATGATCAAATGCTCAACACAATCATTGGGCAAGAGTTTTTTGGAAAATAAGGAACAAGTTTTGAAAAATCATATTTCTCACTTCAGAATCTATATTAAACTGGTTTGAATAGTTTGTAAATCTCCATATTACTGGAAAGCTCCAGAAAGCCCGTGAATGTTAACGGCAACCTGCTTGCTAATTTTTGTTTGGTTTCACAAAACAGAACATCCACAATAAAAAACAAAGAGGAAACTCTTACAGAAAAAATAACGTCATTATAACTTGATCCGCATGCCTCAAAATCACGACAGACAGTAGTTTCTGTAAAAAAGGCACAAGTTCTTCAGCTTTGGTTCTTCTGGGCACTGTTTCTGTTGAACATGAGCTCTGGTTCCTCTGTCGAAAACACATCGGCAACAGATGATGCACGTCAAAATAGCACCCCTACTACATTCTTTGTAAACCCACAGCCCGGTAGTGGTGATTTGCACATCGGTGCAGATGGAGAAGCAGCGTCGTGACCGGCACATCATATGATGCCCTGCTCAGCTGTAGTGTGATTGAGACTTAAATGTGCAGTTGAGTTAGAGTCAGACCTCCGGCAGTGTCTGACTAACAGGGTACCTACTAGCACCACAGAGCTGAACATAAAGGAAGCCCCGCTGAGGAAGAAGGTTGCTGCGTAGTTGCCTGTCCTGTCTACTAACCAACCTGGAGACAGAGAAACAGGAGGGATAAAGAAAAAAAAACAATCCTTTAGGGTAAAACACCAAATTTATTATCTGGCTCCAAGATGGCAGCCTGTTTTGATCCCAGGATTCAAACTGTCACTTCCTTGTTTTCCTCAGTTTATGCGCAAGACCATTTTTTACTAATAATTTTTTTCGTAACGATGGATGTATTACAAGTCAAATGGATAGGAAATGAGGTGTACTTATTTATGTCACAAAAACAACCGGGCATTGATATTCACCGCAGATGGTACAAGGAGCAATCAATCAGTTGACAGAAAATGAATATGCAGCTGTTTTAAAATCAATTGGTCATTTTGGTCCTTTTTGAAGCAAAATGACAAACGTTTGATGGCCGCAGCTTCCCCAATGTGACAATGTAATGCTAAATCATTGATGAGGTTTTGTATGCTAAATTTGCTATCATATATCACACACTCTGTGTAACATATGATAGTAAATTTAACACCTTTGGGTTTTGGACTGTTGGTTGGACACTGTTGATTGTGATCTAGGAAATTATAATGGGCATTTTTCACTATTTTCTGGCATTTTATAGACAATTGAAGAGAAAGATAGCAGGCTAGATCTGGTCAAGTTTTTAGTAATTAAATGTTGATGTTATCATCATTAAATGTAATGTAATCCTCTCGGACCCGATCTCACTTTTTTATGGTTGATATGTCAAGATCTCAAATTTAATGTAGCAATAATACCCACAAGAATTTTCTGGGACACCCACAAACACGGCAGCAGTTGTAATAAATCACTCAACACTTACCTCCTATCGGTGGGCTGACCAGGTAGGGGATGGCATGCAGGAAATAGACCACACCCAGACTGGAGGTGAGATAGGTTGAGCCCACGATGTCAGAGGTCACCACTGGGATGAGCGCTACATATGCTCCGTCAAAGTACCCGTAGAGTATGGAGAGTGGGACCAGGAGGGAGAAGGAGTGAAGGAAGGGGATGAACATACAGCAGAGGCCCTCCATGCCAATTGCCACCATGTAGCACAGCATGCGATACCTCTTCAGACACCTAGACGGAAGGAAATCTATAAGTGTTTGGCTTTAATTAAATACCTGCCATTTATCTCACACGCACAAGACACACATCCAGCCCCTACTTACTTCCTGTCCGTGAGCCATCCAAAGGTGATGTTCCCCACAATGCCGCTGATTCCAAATATGGACATGAGGAAGGCAGCGTGCTGGTACTCCACCCCCACACTAAGGGCGTAAGGAACCAGGTAAACTACTGGAGCGCTGCAGCCATACGCCAAAAACAGGAAGGACACCGACAGAATCAAGAAGTCGGGTATCAAAAGAAATCCAAACTCCTCCCTGGATTTGAGGCAAAATCCGCAATCTCTGGAAGAAGTTTTGGGGCTCACTAATAGCTCTGGAGGAGGGCTAACAAATTTATCTAAGTGACAGGCATCTGTTGGTTTGGCTTCAGTGAGTCCTGAGACTTCTATCTTAGAATCCATGTCGGCGGACTTATTGTTCAAGTTCCTGCTTTCCACCAATTTCATGTCCTCAATCGTGCTGCCATTTGCTAATTTAGAATCTGAGTGTTTGAGCTCCCCAAGCATTGTCTCTGTTAGCTTGTTGCTAAATAAAATGCATTCAGCTATCTTCATACCCGTTGGTCTTGACAGCAGTGCTATGTTGCCCTGACCTAGTTTGTTGTTTTCAAATCCAATGTTTTTGAGTGCTCCGTTGGTTATGAGTAGCCCTTGAGTTTCCTTTAAGTTGCTTATTTCAAGCTGCTTTGGCTCCACTTGGCTGCAGTCAGTAGTTACTTGCTCAGTGTCTTTGGAATCCAGAACTGTCGTCATGCAATCCTGCTCCAGGTTAGTCAAGTTGTTCTCCCATATCCTTTAGATGGAAGGGAACAGAATAGAAGAAAATACATTGAAATAAACCAAGAAATTGAATTAAATCTATTTTAGTTCTTCAAGTATTAGTTCAAGATTTTGGGAAATATGTTTAAGATCAGTAATTAGCAAATTATATCTCATTTGTTTAACCTGTACAAAAAAAACCACACACAATGCAAAAAACAAACAGTTGTGGTTGTACAGGAGGTTATGTGCCAGGGGCAGGGACTTCCTGTAGTCTTCAGTGGTAGCCTGGGAACCTCTCATTGATCCACAGCTGTGTACAGTTTAAACAAACAAGAGGTATCATGCTAATTATCATGCTCATGCTGAGCTTAGGAGGTGTTGATAGTGTATTTTTGAGCTTTAGAGAAAGAAAGGCTAGCTGTTTCCCTCTGTTTCCAGTCTTTATGCTAAGCTAAGATCATCGGCTGCTGGCTCCAGCTTCATATTGATCTGACAGATATAAGTTGTAGTCAATCTTCTTATTTAACCCTGGGCAAGAAAGCTAATAAGTGTCTTTCCCAAACTGAACAGATTATTCCTGTAAACAATTAGTTGAATAGGCAATAAGTCAGTGAACAAAAATGGTGATAACTGATTAATTGTCAAAAGCAGTTTATCAAGCAAAAATGCAAAAAACTTTCTGCAGTTCTAAGAATGTGCTGCTCTCCTCCGTTTTGTCATTATAAAAGAATTATCTTTTGCTTTTGGACTGTTTGTTGGACAAAACATGACATTTGCACACGTTGGAATTTGCTCTGCGACCCTGTGAAGGGCGTATTTAATAATTTTATGACCTTTTATGGATGAAAAGATTAATCCGTTAATCAAAAAGAGAACTCATAAAGAAATAAAAAAGGCATAATCTTTAGTTGCAGTCCTAGAATACACTGAAACAAGTCTCCACTGTACATTACTTGACAGACTTCTCTTATTAGTCCTCCTACATGTAATTATCATTTTCTTGGACCTGAAAACAAAGGAGCTCAGGACTTACGTTTCACTTCCTCTTGGTTCCAGCGGCTTCATCAGAGCACCACAGACACACAGGTTGGAAACAAATCCTCCCAGGATGAGCAGCGCTCCTCTCCAAGAGTAATACTCGATAAGCAGTTGGACTACGGGAGCCAGGATGAAGGTCCCAATGCCACTACCTGAAGATGAGGTGAAATTGGATTTGATGGGATGAAATGAGACAAGAAGAGTAGGAAAGAAGAGAAGGGAGAGGAACTTAAAAGCAGACTAGAGAAGAGCACAGAGGAAAACAGTTGGAGAATCATGTAAGAAGAAAAGTTAAGAAAAGGGATAATGAAGGAGTAGAAGAGAGGAGATGGGAAAGTAAGGTATAAATGACAAGAAAAGAAAGCAGCAGGTAAGTAAAGATGTCACTACCAGACAGGGCGATGCCATAGGCCAGAGCTTTCCTCTCACTGAAGTACCTCCCAACCATCGCTATGGCTGGTGTGTAGCTGAGAGCAAAGCCAAGACCTGTAGAGGATGAATAAAGGGGTTTGGAGTTTGGCAAAACCTGCCAACTGTTGCCAAATCTGAACAGAAGTTGTTTGGTTGTCAAAAGGAAAGGACACCCTGATACATTCTGCTATACCTGCATTAAATTACATTCATTTGGCAGATGCTTTCCAGAGGGACATAAAATATCATCATAACTTTTAACCAGGGTGCAATCAAGATGTCTTGGCTTCACTTTTGTTGAGCCACCATGTCGTCCTCCTTTATATACAGTCACTGGTTGACACATGCAATTATTTGTTTTCCTCATAGTTTTAACTGCCCCTGCACTCAAGACTACAGCCCGAATCAGATCTGACGCATGACTCTCACTGGTCAAGTGACCGTCTGATCTTCATCCGTCCTCCATTCCTGTGTTGTTTTGGATATTACATATACAGCATCATGGAGGACTAATGGAGTGTACAAGGATCGATCTTGATTGGGTTTATCATGGGAGGTGACATGCTTGTGTACCTGTAAGGATGCCCAGGAAAATGTAGAGATATTCCAGACTGGTAGCAAAGGAGCTGATGACCAGACCAGCAGCAGACAGCAGACCTCCCAGAATCACTGTGGCTTTGCAGGAGAGACGGCTCCCAAGGAAACCACCCAGAGGAGCTGAAACACATTTTGTGTGGGTTACTCTTATTTCCCTGACTGATGGTGGAACAGTTGCCTATATATTCACCCATATGACAGAACTGATCATTTTTTATACCTGGTAATATTACAGGGTTCGATCATTTTCACACTCATCATTTTTGCAGAGTTTTGATGCACCCATGCTCTTTATGTTTTGTCCAATTTGGGTTTTTTTCATTCATGCCATACTTCATGGGAACATAGAGAAAAGGCTTTAAAAGTCCTTCTGACTGCACCAAACAGACAAATGTGATCCCCGGCAAACACAAGTAAATTTTGCTTTGCCAAATCTGGTCTAACTACTGGTACTGATGGTTTTACCACATAGCATGGTGGTGGAGTCAATCAGACTGTGGATCCAGGCGGTGGTGGAATAATCCCTCTCAAAGTGCAGCTGGAACTCCACAAAGAACATGGAAACACATCTGGATACAGAGACAGGAGGAGGTTAGATTTAGTGCATTTTAACATAACAGTCTGCAAAAGTGTCATACTGATAATTGTCTATTTAACTTTTCTCTATAGTTCACTGATGCTGCACAGGAGTTAACCTACACTTTTTATAAAAGCTTTTATATTTGCTGTTGAAGTGCTGTCACTGTCTGGAAGCTCCTTCTCAGTAAAAACTTTCTGTCACACAGAACATGATACATTATCCAGTTTGTTTGGGACAAAAAGAGTTAGAGAAGTTAGTATGACAAAATTTAAGAGGAAATTCCAGACAGTATCACTTTAAAGGGGGGCGATAAACTGGTGACACTAGGTTTTGCCAGACTATGGCAAGATGTTCCTTATAACAACTATAAAACAGATTTATCATTTTCGGTAGGTCATTCAGGAGGTGTGAAGAAGATGACAGCTGGTATAAAAGTACAGATGAAAGATTTTCAATGAGTCTCTTTGACTTGACAGTCCGTCTGCGGGTTAAGATGAATAAGAGTCTTATATCAGACAGTCAATACTCAAATGACCTTCTTCTGACATGCCATAAATTTCAAGCCCTCAGCTGATTTTAATTAGTATTAAATAATTTAAGTCATATCAGGTGTCAGTTCTATGTCGGAGTCGATAAACTAGAGTCATGTGTTTATCAGTTTATAGCTGTCATTCATATCCAACAATCTGAAGGCTCTGCACTCGCTGACCCATTTTTTATGGTTCCCATTGTCCATTATGTAACGCCAGAAAGCACTCCTTGGTCTCATGGCATCTGACCAGGGCAGAGCTGTGACCACACGATGGAAAAAAAAAAAAAAATGCCAGTCACTCAGTGCATTGATAAGATCACATTAAAATAGGAAATTCATAATCAAAATAACGATTTTACCCTACGATCTCTGTTACTGACTGCATACCCAAATGAATTATTGAAACAAATATTCATATGCAAACCTCTTGTCCCTTCTCTCTCTCTCCTTCACACACTCACACACACACACACACACACGCACACACATAGAAAAGCCAAGAATGTTAATTTTCCCTCGTAAGCAAGTTCCGAGCATGTTTCTTCATGATACAGTCAGGATACTGAACTTACTGACGTGTCAGTAAGACTGGTGGAAAATAGCTAAGTACATTTACTCAAGCACTGTACTTCGGTATAATTTTTACTTAAGTATTTCAGTCTTTTGCAGCTTTATACTTCTGTCGCACTACATTTCAGAGGGAAATTTTGTACTTTTTACGGCCCTACATATATCTGAAAACTACAGTTACAGGTTTCTTTGTAGATTAAGATTTTTCATTCAAAACATGTGATGGAGTCGAATCTTGTATTTCTTTTTTTTTAAATGCTCCTCTGAAGACAAACTGTATGTGGTATTAAAAGTTTTTGCATTTTTCAAATGTCTGTAAATGCCTGACATTCACACTACCACCCCAAAATCCCACTGTCCTCTGTGCAGGCACCCTGGCCCTCTAAAAGAAGTTGCTAGTGCAGTGTCAAGAACACGATCCCTCACAAGCTTCCTACCTGTGCTCAAGCTGGAGGACCTGCTACTCGGATCTGAACCCTGTTTCTCTGCAATGGTGGGTGAGAATTTTGTTCCAGCAATATGCGTGCACTTGCTGTTTTTAATAAATTTAAGCCCAAAAAAGCATTTTTCTACCCCTAATCTATACAGAATACATCCTATTCATTCTTTTCGATGTGAAAATAATATTCAAAAGCTCGACCGAACTTTTAATGTAAATCAGCGTCCGCTGTTGGCCGGGTGTCGGAGGCAATGTGCTAGCTGTGCAAACTTAGAAATATGGAAACATCTCAGCAGGATTAAAAAGTCTCAGTGGAAAAAAAAAAACAACAAAGTGGCTG
The DNA here is from genome assembly GCF_016859285.1 of Xiphias gladius. NCBI lineage: Eukaryota > Metazoa > Chordata > Actinopteri > Istiophoriformes > Xiphiidae > Xiphias > Xiphias gladius. Next base: position 7,154,302 of record NC_053410.1, on the reverse strand, counting down.
GTGACATAGGTTAGCAGCTTAAAAGTCTGAGCTGAGTGGGAATGGAGTCTTGCCAACTAATAACATAAAGGTGTTAATGTCCAAAGCTGAGAACATGAAGCCTTGTTAAGTACAACTACATGTCCCAAATATGTGCTGTACAGTATTTATAATCCAGAAGCTAAAAATATCTTTGTTCAGTAGATGTTGATCTAAGAGGAACAGTATAATTCATCTGTACACCAGAAAATGAAATGAATTTTTCTTGCATTTAATATGGTTAAATACATGTCGTCTGTCTCTTACATGGACGTACTGATCTGCTACAATAAAGAGCTCTTACATAAAACCAGATCCATAAAATCAAACATTATTAATGAAGCCATCAGTCTGTAATTTTTATCAAACGTGTGGCTGATTCATTAGTGGGGTAAGGTGCATGTTATGTAACCAGGATGCCCTTGTATTTTTTTCTGTCTGTCTGTCCAACTTACCTTTTTGGTTCAGACAAAAAATGCTATCAGATATAAAAGAACTCCAGTTTCAGTAGTTTCCATTTTGAGATTTATAACTCATTGGACTGAAAACCCTGCAACTTTGACAACCATGTTACACCTCATGCTCATCATGATAGTGAGGACACTATCCCACACACACACACACACACACACACACACACACACACACACACAATCACCTGGTCACTGCCCGGATGCAGATGGTGGCGAGGAAACAGCCCGCGACGATCATCCAGCCCCAGCCGCCTTCGGGTGGGGTTGGTGACGTCCTTCTGCCTCCTTTGAGCTCCTTGGTGACTGCCATTGCTCCAGTCAATCGCAAGGCAGACTGGCATCAGTATTCCCTCTCTCTGACAGGGATGCAGGGGGTCACAACTCTACTCCTCAATGTTCTCCTTTTGTCTCTGAATGTACAGCACGTTTTCATTGGCCTCTTTCAAAACCGCAGCCACTGGCTTAAAGATCTTCAGAAACCTTAAAGGACCTCTTTCCTGTTTGTTCCTTATTCCTCTTCTGCAGTCGCTGAGAAATCACAGAAACCACAGGAAGCGAAGCATGAAGATCAGCGTTATATAGAGGAAAAGCTCATTTCCTCTCCATTCATCCACTTTATAATTTTCCGTGCACTGCATAAGATTACATTTGTATATGTTTTTGTTGATTTCAAAGTATGAACCTTATCCTAGCTTAAAATGAGTGTGCCTGCGACTAAAACCCTTTTATATAAACAGACATAAAGGAACATTTTGTATATTTGGTGGTATTCAGCTGAATCTTATTTCTTCCTCTACATCAGTCAGTAAACAGCAGAGATAGCTGGCATTAGATAGCATTAGTAACAGTAAAACAAGTATAAACGCAGAAATTCATGATCACATCAACATTTTTTTAAATGAAAATAAAGCCTGATGAGGTAGGGTTAAGGTAAAGGAACTCATAGTCAGTGGGTTAAAGCACAAGACTGAGGTCTTAGTTAAAGATGAACAAGAGAAAGAGTCTACAGCCCTGCTAGCAGCTCTGCGAAGCTGTACTTAGACACAGTGCTGATTTTTGATCAACGCTAATGTCAGCATGCTAAAATGCAACTAGTGCCAATGCTGACATGCTGGTGTTTAGCACGTATAATGTTTACCATAGTCACCCTCTTAGTTTTGCGTGTTAGGATGTTAACATTTGCTTTTTAGAACTGAACACAAAGTACAGCTGAGGCTGAAGAGAATGTCAATGTGTAGGTATTTAAATTAAAATTTAAAACCGGACCCGATGATGGCGCTAGGTGAAATGTTAAGGGGGGTCACCAAAGTTATTACAATTCATACCAATTGGGAACATGAATGTCTGCACTAAATTTCATGTCTGTCCATCCGCCAGCTCAGTCTGGACTAAAGTGGTGGACCGAACACCCAACACTCTGTTCTAACACTGACGTGAAGCAGAAGCAGTAGGAATGTATATAGAAGTATCACCGTGACCAGTGCCGGTGAATGTGAACTGCTGTTGCAAATGAGTTGTGGATATGAACATAATTCATAGGAGAAGTTTGTAATCAAGGTATAAACTCGTAAAGATACAAGTATGAAATACAGGTTTTCATTTACACATTTACCACTTGTATCATTTGGGATAAAGTATCCAAATAATGTTAAGGTCACACACACAAAGGAAAGAGCCAGGATGACCTTTTAAATTGTATTTGTTGTGCGTTGTCCATATTGGTGTTGTGTGTCAGAAGATTGTTAAGAGCTATAAATTCCTATTAAAACTTGCAAATTGCTGGCAAGGGGGCAATTCTAAAAATTAGTTATCTTCTATTCAAATACAACACTTCATTTGTTTTAGTAGAACAATTCAGTAGAAAACGAAGTGGGTAGTTAGTATGAGCAATAATAAGATTGTTGCGTTGACAGAGAAAAGCACCACACATAGAAACTCAACTGGATTATTTTGGTTAGTCTAATTATACAGAAAACCCAAGACGAAGATACCACTTTAGCCCAATTATCTCAACAAATAATACAACTCACACATTTGTTGTGATAGGAGGAAGACTAAATTCAGCTATTCTCCACTTGTTTAGGCTCAGATCAGTGTGAATGACCTGGAAACACCAACGTGGACATCCTGATTTTTAGACGCATACTCAGATTTATCCTGCTGTGTGTGGGCTCAGTTTTGCTGCACTTCTGCTGCAAGATAAAAGAGGGCAATTTACTGCAAGCGACAGTGTGAGTGCTCGTATCTCTGCTTCTGTTTTTCTTCATTCGAGAGAGTGGAGAGCAGCACTGTCAAAACTGCTGTCAGAAGAGTGTAAAAAGAAAAGATTTCTTTTAAGTTGGTGTGGGTGTGTTTAAATCCTTGTCCTCCACAGAAAGACAACCTACTGGCATCAAACAACAGCCAGCATAGCCACTAAACAATAGACAGTACTCACAGACAGCTTGTTCAATGCCCTTTGACCCCACCCACTTATTTCCATCTCAAAAAGAGCAAAAATTTATTTTTTGACTGTTCTGATTTTGAAACAGGATGTCACACAATTACTACAACAGCTGTGGGCCAAAGGCCTGTTGAGGAAGATATCAAACCTCACAAAGTAACAGAGAAAGTTACATCTGTACTCCAAAGCCTACACAACTTTTTTTTAGTCAACCCATCTAGCAACTGACTTGTTTAGGCTCCATACAATGGCAGCAATACAAAAAGTTACTTAACCTGCATATACTGTGTACGGGTGTAAGAGGCGTCCATCATGTGTGTATCCTGCTTTCACAAAAGCAGCAGTGTCCGAAATATTTTGTATACTGGGGTTTTGCTCAGTGGTTAGGTTAAATCCTGGGGGTCAGAACCAGGCTTTTGAGTCAAGTTATTCAAATTCCAAACTTCGAGGCGAAGAAGGTCAAGGAAATCGAACCATCCGGCGTTGTGTTGGAGATGCTAACTGTCTTTCACCAGCGGAAATAGCGAAAATTGGCAGATTTTGTAAAATGGTTTCAGCTTTTTGGGAGGATGTTAGCATGTTTTTTGCATGTTTGTTGCTGTAGTAATACTGAAAGCTTGGCTCTATCCCACATTTAACAGGTCTATGCTTAGGTCCTATATGTTGTTGGCAAAGCTCTCAGTATTTGGTGCACCAGATTGGGATTTGGTGTCACTGCAAGGCTTGTACAGTTTCAACAAAAGCTAAATTTCTGCTACAATTTCTTTGTGTGCCTCATCTTTTAGCGTAAAGATGCAGCACAGCAGCAATGTGACAATCTCATGGTTGAGATTATGTGACTTCTGTTTTGGCATCCAAAAGACCAAAACAAGTGTGGTCAAACACCAGATCAGAGGTCAGAGTTAGGGGAGCTGGAAGGGGTGGGGTTCAGTGTGGCTGAGGTTGGATTTTTCAGTGGTTGAAATGTTAACTGTTAGATCCTGGTTGTTTGCATTTGATAATCACACCCTGAGGCTAAGATCCCCCCTCTTTGTTCACCCCTTTATGTGTCACAAATGCTGATTAGCATCACCAGCAGGAGTGAAGCAGTGAAGTAGTGTATGTTTCCATCTGAAAAGCTAAGGCCTTCACACCAGCTGAGCTGTTTTTCTTGCATTTCAGCTACTTGGCCTTATTTGAGCCGTTAGAGAAACTCAAACAAGCAAAAGTTTGAAGAATCTGGACGAAAAAGCTACATATGTGTGTGTGTGTGTGTGTTTGTGGTGATAAGAAGCCTGGAAAGGGCAGACGCCTCCGCTACAAAACATCTAACTTTGAATGAGGAAATTAAACAATAAAAGAAACACAGGCAAATGTATGTAAAACTAAAAGAGAATAAATATGAAAAGCAGTCATATCTGTCCTGTTGAAACTGGTCTCATGCACCCGTCCAAAGGTCTCTGTGCAGCCCCTTTTTATCTTGACAACAGGTTGTAAAGTTTGCGTTTGTGTGTCTGTATGTGTGTGTGTCTGTGTGTGTGTGTGTGTGTGTGTGTGTGAGAGCTGATTGACAGCCTGTGTACGTCACCAACAGAGAATGTCCATCCAGCTGCAAACTTAACTGGTACTAAGCAATGAAAACAGACCACTTTACAGAGACTGGCTGACAACTGTGCGCTACAATCAACTCCAGTTCAAGCTGCAAAAAACAATTAAGGACTAAGGTAACTTGGTAACACTTTGTAATATAACCTGCGATTTTACAGCATAACTTCGTTGCATGAATCAGGTACTTGCCAGATCTAAGAGGTATTTAAGTATATGAGGTACAGTGGTGGAAAACAAGATTCGGGGAAGAAGAGAGTAACAAGCTTGGCGTTTAGAGGAAAGGAGAAATACATTATACTGGGTACCTACGGAAACAAAACTGAAGTTTAGGAAAAATGACAAAAGTGACATTCTGCAGAACCTATAGAGGAAATATGGTATTTCCAGTTGCGTTATGATACCAGAACTGCTGGTTAAGATAATGAATCTCAACCCTTAGATGGAGGGGCTATCGAAGAACATATAAAACACGGGATACCTTCCCAAACACCAAGACAGGGGTCTCAGCAAGTTCAGGGTACAGCAATGTAGTTTTGGAATAGGAAACCCCACCAAAAGGGTTGGAATAATGAGAGATGTTATGCAGGACAGCAACATACTTAAAGGGGGTGTAACAGTCAGATGCTAGCCCAGTGCATAGACTTAGCCTGCAGCTTGACTGCAATGTGAGTGCTGACAAACATTGCGCTATAGATATAGTTACAATAAGTTGTAGTTTAACTCATTTACAAACACATGATATTACTGCCTTGTTCATAATTAAAGAGCAACAGTTATCGGTACTTGAGTCATACAACGAAATTACACTGTAAATGTTAATGGTAATTTAGTACGCATTAATAAATTTTCATGAATTCAGAATGAGTAACACAAATATAAAGTTTGTTTCAAAAAATGGCGGAAAATCCAGTGTCAGATACTTAAAGTTGGTACTGTATATATATACTGCATTTGCAATTGAGAAATTAAAGAAAATTATTTTGTCTCCAAAATAAAGCATTTACAAAGAATGTCATCTGCAAGCACATTTTCTTTTTTTATATTCTGACCATTCAATTTGTAATTCAACACATCTTTCTAAGCATGTGTTTTGCTGCAGTACGGGCATGTTTTTTTAAATTAAAAAGTAGTACAAACATATAAATAGCAGAATGAGTATACTACAATGCATATGTAAAAAGGGGGGGGGTTTACTCAGAATATAAACATGAAAACAAAAATGTTGAAAAAGACATGAAGGCAGAAGGGAGAGAGACACAGACTGAATCTGGAAAGACGGGGAGAGAGAGAGAGAGAGAGCCATAGCACAATCACTGCCAGACAAACAAGATAAAAACACAAAAAAAGAAGTGAAAGGTAAGCGTGTGTTGACTTACATCCACCTCTGCTCCTCTGTGTCACCATCTCATGGCTCAAGTGTTCGGCAGAAGCACAAGCAAGGGATTACGGGAAAAGAGAGGACATTTAAAACAAAGAAAGTTCTCCTGCTGCTGCCTCTCCTGCAAACACCCTGAAGGTGCTCTGCAACTCAGCTGAGCCCGCAAACTGAAGATATGAGGGGAGGGAGGGGGGAGGGGGAGGAGGTGGAGAAGTCCCTAAATATTTCCACTGAGACGTCAAGTGTGTCTCAGTAGCAACTCCTTCCCATTATTTTACTTAATGGTGTTTTATTGTTGCTTTAACAATCCCATAATACTGGGTTATAGACCCTGCACGGCCTGGTACAAGAGAGGTGAATAAAAGCAGAATAATGTTTAATTGTTTTATCTCCTGTGGTAAAGATAACTGCCCTTCTATATTCATACAAAGTCTTCGGTGTTAATGTAGATTTTGTTTTCGACCTCATATTACTTTTTAAAAGCCTGGCATTCTGTTGTAATATTTCTATAATATTGGCATAGTGGTATGGATCGTCAAAGCTGACAAAAGGCAATAAACCTTTGTCAAACGAGTCAGAACTTTAGCTTAACTGCACACATAAGCTAAATAAATAAGACAATTACTTAACTTAATAAAATGGAGTGTTGAAAGAGATGTAGCTAATAGCTACAGAAGCTTTACTTTTCCTTTAATTCACAATCAGATGGTAAACACTTCAGAAAAAATAATTTTTTTTAGTCTTTCAGTAACTAATTTTATTTTACAGCTGTGTAGTTTTCCTAAGGCACATGTTAAATCAATCAGCAAGCTACTTAGCTGAAGCTACCATAAAGCTATCTACTTTGCTTAAGCTAACATAAAGCTAGTTACTTCTCTGGAGCTAACAGAAGGCTAGCTACCTAGCTCAAGCTAACACAAAGCTAGCTACCTAGGTGAAACTAACATAAAGCTATTTACTTCACTGAAGCTAACATATATACTGTATATATATATATACACATCACCAAGTATAAGGTCTTAGCTAAGGTATTTTTGCCAGCGAGCTAACACCGACAAAGCTACAATGAACATTACCTAGTGAGAGTTAGCTGCTGCTAGGTACCTAGCTAAAAATCGCTTGTGCCTTCCTTTATTATTTATTGATGTATTCAGTTATTTTATTGGCTCATCTAAGAAACCTTTTACTGGCTTTTCTATTTCCATTGCATACATTCATTCAAGTATTGTGTTTTAGTACAAATTTGAGGTACTTTTAAACTTACATTTCACATCACTTTATACTTCAGTCCACTACATTTAACATTATACTGTAATATATTTCTCCACTACATTTACTATATTTGACCACTGTAAAGTGACATACAAATAAACCTGCCTTGCCTTGAAAATTAAGATTTTACATACAAAACATTCTGTATGAAATGATGCACTGTTATAGATCAACACTATGTGAAGTACTTATGAGCTGCTTCTCCTCAACCAGCTACAACAACAAAATACTTATTGGCGCATCTTATGAATGCATCAACATTATTAATGAAATATCACAAAATAATAAGACTCACAAAGGGCCATTTTTCCGCTCTCCAATACTTTTACTTAATGTAACATATTCAGCGTGAGACTTTTCCTTGTAATATTTTTACAACGTGGCTAAGGATCGGAATACTTTCTCCACCACTGTCAGTTTCAGCACTCCGTGTGGTTGTTTGTATTTGGTCTGTGCTAAAAAGTGACATTATAATGACTTAAATATATTGTTATGCCATTTACACGTAATGGAGCAGATATTGTACCCCTGACTAATTCCCAATGTTTCCGTAGTGATATTCTCTTGAGCTTAATGTCCGGCTAAGTCTGAAAACTTGTATGCTCGCTCTATTGGAATGTATTGCCAAAGGATGCCATTAGCGACAGATTGGCCCCAATTCCCCAGATTCATGAATGCAGCTTCACCTCTTCACTTTAAACACCTGGTTCATTGTTGTGTAAACACATGTTGGTGCAACTTTTGAGTCAGCGGTCACATCTGTCTTCTGTAGGATTTTAAGTGCCCAACAACTTGAAAAAAACAAAAAGAAAAAAACACGTAATAATGTTAAATTCATGAAAGGAAATGACTGCCATTTCCTCTGCTATTTTTGTATGTCTTTCTCCTATCTATTTTCTTTCCTTATCACATCTTTTTCTTGTTGCTTGCTGATTTTTCTCATTTTTTTCCCTCTCCGTTTCTGTCTGTCTCCCTGTCCTTAATCCTTTATTTGTTTCGATATACAGGTGATTAAAGAAACACCGAGAACATATATCTCATCCAGTTTTAGTTTAATTCCTTTTTAGAAAAAAAAAAAAAAAACTCTTCACTTCAGTACATACACATTGCACAAGGCAAGGAGCCTTTTTTTTTTTTTTTTTTTTTAAATTTTTAACCCTTTTTTCAAACCAGAGTTAAAAGCAGCAGCAGAACTGACGCCAAGAACCAGCACTGGGCTTCCCAAAACTTTCACACCCTGATCCAGATCACAGAGGAGCTGAGGTGAACAACTGCCACTGAAATCCAGCAGACAGAAAACAGGCATCCGGACTGTGGCCTCCAAAAGCATCAAAATTAGTTAAACAATTCAAAGTGAAGAGGAAACATCTAATTCAACATACCACATTCCTCCTTAAAAAGACTTAATTTAGTTCTCAATCACCATTCGAGTTTTTTTAGGATAGTTATTTTTTTAAATCAAAGTCAAATGGACTTGAATAGAATAGTGGAAATTACATTAAAGTGACAATAAAGTTAAAAAAAAATTATCAGATTGGTGGATTCAACACACAACCACAAAAAACATGTAGAAATGTATCTAGTCCTAATGAGGGAAATCCCATCAATCGTATACCACAAGCAGGTTAACACAGACTCCTAAAAGTAGCTGCTAATCCTATTTATCACAGCTCTGGTAAAGTTGCTGTTAAAGGTGATAAAGCCGCAGAGAAAAGTGGTTTGTCTCGATGTGTCTCCTGTCTGCTCTGGGATTGTAAATGGAGTGCTGAGTCCTGGGTGGGAAACCTGGCCCTGAACAGCTGAAACAATTTAATCAACAGACAGATTGCTGGTGTAGAATATATCATATTAATATTATTTACAAAATCTCTGTACAATCAAATACACAAGGGTGAAAAGGTCTGTCCTGCCAGTCAAGCATTCCAGAGGACAGTTTAAAGGCTGGATGTGATTCACGCAACAGGATGTTCGACCAGATTAAGAGCCCCTGGGGAAATCCTTAACGGTGTGTAGCTAGGTGGGGTGAAAAATATTGGACAAGCAAAAGGTCAGGAGGTCACAAGGAGCACCGTGTCACTGTGACTAGTATGCAACAAGGTGTTTACAGTTTGGTATCAACCCTGAAGTCACACAGACTTCTTTAACACACTGACGTAAAAGAAAAAAAAAAAAAAGGCGAGACTTAAGTTTAAACAAATTCGGCCAGGGTCATTTATCCAACAAGATGTACAGTGTGAGTAGGACCAGGGTCTGTATTAACAGAACCATTCAAAGATAACTGTGGGTATGTCGAAAAGCTTTTTTACTGTATGTGACAAGGACGTTAAAATGCCACAGTGTCAAAAAAATACAAAACAAAAAAAAACAAAAAAACAAAAAAAAACACGCTTGGCGCGTTCATTTTGGTGCATAATTCAGTCCACAACATCCTGTTGCGAGCATCCACCTCAAATAGAGTTAACAAATAAATCAGCAGGACAGAAACTTCTGGAGGAGAAACTCTCTCCGTCAAGATTCAAACAGAAATTCTTAGAGGGGAAAACTAACAGGGTTGCATATATTTTTTAAAAATATTTACAGACAAGTCATATCCACTGTGGTAGGTTCAGAGAAGAGGTGAGTTTGTTGAAAGGGACAAAGAGATTGATGGAAGTGTTGCTGCATAGCCTTTTGGTTAGATTCCGCTCTGCATGACATTAACATTTGCCACTCGATGGACACTTTAAGACAAAGCTCCTTAAAGTACAAAGAAATACATACTGATCTGAGCACAGATGGTCCCTTTGGGAAATGAACCGCAAAGTGTTACTGATGTTCAAACCCCAAACTCTAAAAAAATCACACCTCAGACCGTTATCAAAGCAGACAAACATCCACATTAAGTTGTGGTACCAGGAGTAAAAAAAAATAAAAAAAAAATGCTTAAAAGCTGGTTTACTTAAATGACTGAATTCTTTCTTCATACTGTATCTGTGGTGTGGTTACAGAAAATGTTTGAAACGCTTTAAATTTCGTTCGGAAAAAACGTCAGCCACAGTGCTACATGTGACACTGCTTTGCGTGACCATTAGTACAGTTTAGGTGATGAATTTAGATTCCATAGTGTTGTTAAATCGGTTTTTGGAGTCAAAAACCTGGAAGCTGCAGCAGTACACCAGTACAATCATCACTGTAGGTCCAAAAATACAAATAAAGTATTTGAACCCACGATATTCCCATGACAGTCTGTAACACTGGCTCGGAACAGTTTTGGATCAGTATGAAAATGATGTTATAACTTGCAATCATACCATCACTAGGAACATACAGGTACACTTTAAAACTAAACAACTTTAAAACACATGTCATCTATATTCTACAGAGATTGTGTATCATCATAAAATGTTTTCCCATGTATGTCTTCATTGATCTATTTCCATCCAAAAGATAGCACTGACACTGGCTTCCATAAATAAATGCTCCTTCCACTTTGGTGTCGACTGTTTTAAGATAAAAAGGTTCTGTAGGACAGTGATGATATGTGTTTTTAAAAAGGTACAACTCGCAGCTAGACTCTGATCACTTTTATAAGTGCTACAAATCACAACATGTCTGAAAACGTTTCCTCTGCCTGATAAAACACAATAGCAGGGATTTTTCATTTCTGAAAACAATCACACTGGTTCTTTTGTGCCAACTAAAAAACAACTAAAAAGAAATTCGGTAAAACAGTATTTTAAGATGACGTGGGAAAAACACATTAACTCACATTGCTATTAATTACTGGCAGGATAAAAATAATAAAAAGACATTCCTTTTTAGTAAAAGGTTATGTCTTTTAAAAAATGTTCCCAAACCAAACTGTTGCCAAAAAAAAAAAAAAAAAAAAAACATTGAAAAGAAAGGTTGGAAAACATGTAAAATTTGAGTTCTCATCAGTAATAATCTGGGATATCTAAAGAATCTTGTGGCTTTCCAAAATTCTCAAATTTTAGAACCAAAGTCTTTACAGTGCTAGTGGAAGTTAATGCAGTTTTCTTTTAGTAAGACACATTTAGGACTTGCAGGTGAATTGTGAATGCCAAACAACACCGATGGTCAAACTGTGAATGTGTGTTAACGGCACTGAATCTTCTGTTACAATACAATGGCAAAACGCAAAGCAAACAAACAAACAAACAAAAAAACCCAAAACAAAACAAAAAGAAAAAGAAAACACGGAACACGAGAGTGAAACCCGACCATAAAAACATACCTGCATGCAGACCATTGCAAAAAGCTGAGGTGAAGCTCAGCAGATAAGAAAGTGAAATTAAATCCCACACAGAACCGAAGGGCACAAACATTGTGTAACCAGGATAACATGCGGCGTAGGCAACAGATGGGGTTTTTCAGAGTAAGAGAAAGGGTGGCACGAGAAAATCAACACAAGCCTGATTTTAAAGCTGAGTGGCACCTGGCAGGTTGAGGCCACTGGTAATTTCCAAACATGAGATGGAACAAGGCAAATTAGGGGGGAAAAAAAACAAAAAACAAAAACGAAACAAAACAAACAAAAAACAAAAAACAAACAGACCAGAGAGCACCCAAAAAGAACATCTGCAGCGTCATCACAGCTGAAAACAGGCTGAAACACATTGATGGTTAAATGTTTTCTGAGGAAGTGGTTGCAAAACCTCCCTCCAAAATACAACTACTCAACTAATATTTCACCACAGTTTTACTCTTAACACCTGGATGAGCATTGGCATTTGGATTATTTCAGACAATACACCCAATATATCCACAGTAGGATTTTTTTTTTTAAATTTTATTTTTTTTAACTTTTAGTATGTACGAACTACAGATGATTCACTCTGTAAAATGTGATTATTCTGTTACCTGATGAGTTATGGATTAAAAAGGACCCTAATCTATTTGGATTCTGTCCACTCTATACTTTTGCATGTATAATTTCTTCAAATGTTGAATCTTCAATTTCACAGCAAAAGGTTTTAAATGTTAGTGTATTGTGAGCTGCTGTGGATAAAAACATTAGCTTGAAAAAACAACTTCCTAAGAACAAAGTGGCTGTTTTTACAAATGAACTAAAAAGCAAAACAGAACTGCGTGTCAGCAAACATGTTATTAGTCGGGGTCGAAGTGTAGTCCATCTGTATGTTAGATGGTGAAGCGGAGATAAGCGCAATCAGTCAATTTTGCCAATAACGCGTTCAGAATACCTGCATAAAGTTCAGCTAGCTAATTAGGATTTTATCTTCATTATCATACTGTAGGCGAAATGAATAAACCACCCGGTATCGTCGGGAAAATCCCCGGTGCTGAACTAACACTTGTATGTCAGGCTCAGAAACACGGAAAACTAACCCACCCAAAAGTGTTGGTAGTGATGGTTTGGAGGTATTTAACAATAAATCGCCTGGTGTACAACAACTGAGAGATGAGGGTTGAATTTCACAAAGAGTGATTCCGAAAATGGAAAGAGCAAAGTTTCTCTGCGTGGAGAGTAAAGGCATGTAGAAGGTGGTAATAAATAAATAAAGCAGTGGACAGTGGAGATTACACCGTCCAGCTTTATAGTTCAGCTGCTTCGACAATAAACGGAGATTAAAGGCTGTAAAAAGGTCCAGGGTGGGCATTACCATGACATTACAGAACACTATACACTTGTGGTCCATGTTTCTTCAAAACAGCGACAATCTAATAATTCTATAGTTCACTGTTGGTGGCCAGAAAGCTCACTGATGACGACGCTTCTTTACAGCCGTCACTGCCATGCATGTGACAAACCTTGCCTACAGTATGAGGTGTGCATGTAATTTTCAATTTCAATTTAACCAAATTGTCGCAGATCAGGTAAGATTTTCTTCTAAAGAGACTTTCTCCACTCAGAATTCAGGCAAGCAAGCAGAAGGGTTTTACCATCCCAGAATCCCAGGTCATGGCTTCACTGAAATCTGACAGATCCACACTAGCAGACGCAGACTAGCATTTTCAAGTATTCAGTAAATATGCAATTTAAACACTTAAATCTCTACTAAGGTGCATGTGCTAGTGTGGATTTGGACTCAGAGAAAGGGGGATCATGACAAACCGGCAGTTTCCACACACGAGGATGCCCCGACTGGCTGTCCTTAGACAGATGCTTGCGAACTGAGCAACTGGCAGATGAGCTATTTCAACGTCTTGTTTGCGCCACAACCTGGTTTGCATTAGCGCGGTTAATTCTGATCAATGCTGCCAACTGCCCCTTGAAACTCAAGTTTAGTCAATCTGGACCTGGGCATGGGCCATGTCCCCAGGTTTCACTGTCAGTTGAAATTAAGCATCAAGTATCGGAAATGATGTGAGAAGAGAAAAAGGGATCATCAGGGTTGTAGCAGGAGAAAGCCGGCCAGCTACGACAATGTATCTTTCTGCAAGTAGAGGATTAGAGGTTTTCGCACAGTTTTTACAATTCCGGGACCCTGCAGCCCTTTGACAACAGATCGCCAATTGTTATGCACAATATCTGCACTATTAAGACAGTCAAACCACAGTCTGGTCTACAGAAGCTGAACTGATTCCACGGCTAGCAAATTTGCATCAGGGGCGACTCTGGGCTAAAAGCATCTTGGTCCCCATTGTCTCCCAGACGGCGATGCCTTTCTTCTTCATCTGCATCGAGAGTGGGGTCGCTGAAGTTTTTTTTTTTTATGCCAGGATTCACATGGAGCATTAGCGCTGCATTAGCTCAGCCTGAATGCCTCATTACATCACAATGCAACACCCGAACAAGGCAGCAGGGCGGTAGAGAAGCTAGAGGATGAGGAATCAGGCCTCCACCCTGCTCAAGTGCTAGACACTGACAGACAGGGGAGGTAAAGTGAAAAAGGAAAGATGATTCCCAACAGGAGATCCCGTAATATTTCACAAATCACAAACGCAAGTTGCTGAGTCGGACTGGGTCCTGACCTCTACTTGTGGTGATGCCAGTCAACAGAAATCCATAATTTAGACACAGCTGTAGCATTATCCATTGGAAGACAATGTCTTGGTCCCGTTGTCTAACACTAAACTCAGCAGGTTAGGAGCAGTACGCGTGCGCGGCAGTACGGTGTTGTTTACTGTGTTTGCATGTGGGTAGATGGGGGAGAGACAAAACTAAAAGCAAAGGCCATGTGCAGTGGAGCAACAGAAAAAATTTCAGACTGTTTTTCTGCTTCCCATCGGAGCTGAAGGAGACAGATGTCGTACGAATCTCACCAGGATTTGGCTTCAGTGCACTCCTCAGAAGACGGTGGTGTGCTGGGCAACTTTTTGTGCAACACACAGGCAACAACAAAACAGCTGCGGCAAGGCTGCAGTCTGGAGCTGGCTGACCACTAGCTGCAGCCTTGATGGTTTTACAGCATCAGCAACAACCAGAAATTAGCATTACCGAAACATTCAGCTACAGCTGTCCGTCTGCTCTCTGACAGATGAGGGCAGGCACTGGCGCTCAGACGATGTTTCTGTGGTCGTAGAAAATGAATTCCTGTGAGTCCCCGGTGGTAAAAATGCCCAATTGCTCTTTCGAGAGTAACTTAATTTCTGTGCAGACATTGTATCTTAAAGAACTGTTGCACAAATAGTCACCCGGGGAACCACAGCCTCCAGGAAGTAATGCTACAGTAGCTATTCACACAAAAACAAATACAAACACACACACACACACATACACACACACAACCACGCACACACCCACAAACAGACAAAAACACTAGAATATTCTGTGTCTCTGGGCTTCCTGACACTGGGCTGATGTCAGGAATCAACAGAGCTCATTACAGGAAACCATAAATTAAAGATTACAATATTAAAACCTCTATAATAGGGGGACTCTGTTTGGGAAATTTAAGAGATGGATGTTAGAGGTTGTCATTATTTACAAGAGTTAAATTATTAAAATGGCTTTTCTCAGTTTCTGTGTCTCTCTCTTAGTGTTCCTTTAGCGGCCTCTGTGAGCGGGACCTTTCAGCAGCGTCAAAAGTTGAAGATGTCACAGCATCGAGAGTTGATGACATCACAGCGTCCGGGGGTGAACGACATCGTCTTGTCGAGGGTCGATGATGTCACACAGTTCCCTTCACGGGTCCTCTGTTGTCTTGAGCAGCTCCATCAGCGCCCCCACAGCTCCGAAATAACCCTGGAGCAGAGAGAAACACACCAGTTACGCTTTTTACACACACACTTCATGGCATTTAACTGAAGTGGGATTGCGTTGATAACAGAGCCAAAACAGTGCTGGAGGTTTCTGAAGGCGAATATCCAATGTTTTTTTTATACGCAATTTGGGATTACGTTTGATCCGGTATATTTGCCAAGCGCTCACCTCATGTTCCAGGAAGAGGGCTCTTAGTTGTCCTTTAGACCAGAAGTCCATGGCGTAGGCCAGCAGTTTTGTGGACACTGTGTTGATACGAAGGAAGTTCCCCACGAACACCACGCGCTCGATTTTCTGATAAGAGGAGAGATGTGGGAAAAAATAAATAAATAAAATAAAATAAAATAAAATCAGGGAAACTAAGCCCCATTGTGTGTGTGACAACTATGTAAAATGCAATAACAATAACACACATCCTCATTTGAAAATATGAAAGGACAGGGTGCCTCGGTTGGCTAGGTTTTAAGGTGCCGATCATGAACCACATCTTCCCTCATTCTCTTCAACTCAATAACCCCCCATAATAATAACAGAAAAGAAACAAAATGCAAAAAGCCAAACGGGGGGGGGGGGCAACTAACAACTATTTTATTATCGATTAATCTGCCGATTATTTTCTCAACTAATCGATTAATTGTGTTGAGTATAAACAACATTGTTACAGTTCCCTAGAGCCCAAGGTGACATCTTCAAATGTCTTGTTTCGCCCAACCAACAGCCCAAAACCCGAAGATACCTCATTTACTATCATATATGAGATAGAAAAGCAGCAAATCCTCACAAGTTGAGAAGGTGGAACAGGAGAGTGTTTGGGATTTTTGCTTGAAAAATCACTTAAACCATTAATCGATTATTAAGATAGATGGTGATTAATTTTGTGTCAGGCGACTAATCATTTAATGAAGTAATTGTTTCAACAGTAATTTAGATTGCACTGATTGCACCACACGCGGTTACAGAGGAAATCCATTTAAAGAATTCCATGTACTGTCGCAAAACAAACTCGAGGTCATGACAGATGCCGTGAATTCACTTTTTAAGTCGAACAGATCAGACACCGTGGGCAAAATGCGACGCCTGATCCACACCACACGGTGGTGCCAGAGAGCTGACAAATTGGTTACCAGTCAATCTCCTGCGCTACTGTGGTTGAAGGCCTGATGGCTTTACCACTGGTCAGGTGACATCAGTAGCGCAAACAGCTACCAACCGAATGCTGATTAAATTTGGTATGCTACCAAAAACTCAAAAGCTTTCCAAACTGCCATAAGGCAAGAAAAAAAAAGAAACCCGTTAACGGCTACTAAAACTTTTTCCCTGTGTGGCATGAAAATATATCATTTACTTAAAAGACCTGAAAGTACGCAGTAGCGCAAGTGTATAAATTAAGCTGGTGTGTAGGAAAGGAATGAAATTTGACCAGTGCAACAGTGGGAGCTTTACATTTGCACATTAATAATTCACCTCTGGTTTGACATTGATCGTGTGAAAAAGCAATCGTATGAAAAGAGAAATCTCTGCACGTATGACAATGGAGTATGATTACAAAATGACAAGAAACAGCCACAGTGGGTTGTGAAATTTGGGGAACTGCTAATAGTCACCAGTATTATAAAATAGTTTAAAATACAATAAATGAACAAAATCAAATAGTATGACATAGTTGTCTGCTGTTTAGAAGACGACTGACTTAATGGAAGCTTCCTGTCCACAGCCAGAGGAGAAGATGTCTGAAAACTATGATTTGTTAAAGGTTAACTGAAAGAGCAGGTATGATGGCTCTCTAGGTTTTGAAGAATTTCAGCTTTCAGAGGAGAATTTTAATGTCTACATTTTAACCCTGAAAAAATTCAAGGGCAACACTTTCTTACATCAACATTCATGTTGATTGAAATCAAAATCGGACCTATGGTTAATTGAATCTGTACAACCAAAAAAAAAAAAAATCACTATCAGCCCTATGGATGGTGGACGTGTGCGTGTCCTCGCTGCACCTCTGTGTGCGGTGATAGCCCTGTACAATGCTGCTTGATCGCCATGCCACAAGGCAACACTGTAAAGAAGCTCACAGCACACAGAAAGACTCCAGTCTGGTCCCTCACCCCAGAAAATAACAACTTTGAGTTTGACTGCTGCCACTGAAAAACTGTCATATACAGCTCCAGCACTTTCTCCATTTTTCATTTAACTATGTAGTCATTTATTTCAGCCAGTCAACTATTAGAAACTTTTGGACTATTAGATTAAACTGCTTCTGATTGTTTGTTCTGCCTTTATGATACATTCGCTGATTTTACTGTGGAACCAGTTAGCACCCACAATCCCAAAATGACCTTCCAGCTCACTGTTAATTATTTGAAACTAAAGGCAATTCACAGTTGAGTGTGAAAAAAATCAAACCAAAAAGTCAACCAAAAACAGTCTGCACAAAACAGCATTTATTTTAAAATAAGTAATATCTAATTTCTCTGAATAACCAGTGACAGTAAGGGGTAGATAATAAAGGACAAGATACGCTGTACATTTGCATTTGTGTTTGCAGGCTGATTTGTGCATTTTTGATGATAAGCATGAGGTTCGTTTTCTGTTGTTAATCATGCTGAGTGGTTAGAAAAGCTCTGAATTAGGTGTGTTTTTCTGTGTGTGTGTGTGTGTGTGTTACTGACAGAAGGTGTTTCTAGCTAAACTCTGTTACGGACGCATAGTGATAAGGATCCTCTGTGTGAGTGTGAGTGTGTGTGTACCTCATTGACAGCACACATCCGTGCTATGGATCCTATATTATTAGTGATGGTGACCAGTGTGGCTCTGGCCAGGTCTTCCTTACTGATGCTGTCTCGCTTGTCTTTGCTCATCATGTGACCAAAACTGTAAAACAGACGTCATTTTCCATTTAAACATACACACACAGACACATTTCCTCCTGGGTACTATTCAAGTTTGATGAACGCTTTACAAATTAAAAAAAAACAAAACAAAAACAACAAAAACAAACTGGCACAGAAAATGAGCCTCTGTAAATAATAAATAATAACCTTCAGAACAACAGTAAAGAAGTGTTGTTTGTCATTGAGCATGCATTCGTGTGTGTGAGTGTGTTTTGTTTCAATAAACGACAGAATGGAACACCACAACAAAGACACAGTGATTATAATCTGACGACGGTGATAAAAATCCGTTTTAAGTTTGCTTTATGGGTCAAACTTTGGACTAAGAGCTGATGGTTTACTGTATACATGCTAAACCCAGATTAGCAAGTAAAGGTCTGAGTGTGCCAGTGAGGAAGCGTGTGTGCACCTTATGCTTACTATTACCGCTCAGCTATTGCTTCATACACCGTTTGCTGGTATGTGCCTTTTAAATTTGCTGCACAAACACTGAATGTGCTTGTGCAGCAACACATTCATACAGAGCATGTATGAATGTATAAGTCATTTTGGATAATTCACGTTCTCACCAATATGTTGTGTGAGCAATTTCCGATTCCTATTAATGTGAACAAATAAAGCACTTTAAGCTCCATCAAGTTCCAAGCTGATTCCATCCACCACAGGTAATTAGTTTAATATTCTGCATCAAATTAACTTTATTAGCCTGATATTTTGTTGAGTAAAGATCACTATAGGTTTACCCAGCTTTTAAAGAGGAACAAGGAAGAGATGCTATCTTATGGTTTAAAAGTAGTTTAGCTGACTTCACTAGCTTACAGTTACTTTTGTGGTTAGGTGAGTTTGAGATAAGACCAGGTTGTGAAATGTTTATAGGCTGCAATGCTGTTATTCTGCATTGCTCTGTGTACAATGACTCGGCTAAAACAAGCGTAATGGTTCAACTGACAAAACACGGTTCAACTGGACTGATTATTCGAGTCAAAGAAGTTTAGGGGGCACCCCTTATTCACTTACAAGAATTTTAAAAAGCTTTAAAGGTGGAAAGAAACTACGGTTGACAAGGACACTGGTCTGATAAATATGTGGACTGGCTGGATGTTTTGTCTTTAAATACGGATAATAACTAAAGGCCTGGGAGTTTCCCCGTATATTCACAACCTCTTTATTAATGGCCCTTGATGCATTTAGCATCCTGAGGATCAAGTGCCTTGCTGGAGTCAACTGTGGCAACGTCGTGGACCTTCAGGTGACAAACACCTCGTCGCACTCACCTAGATGCGACAGCAGAGCCCTGTAGGCCAAAGCGCTCGTAGTCTCCTCCGTAGATATCTTTCACCAGTTTGTCCACGTTGGTAGAGTCACCCTTGCTGGCCATTTCCAACGCCTCCTCGAACGTCTCGCAGCCCGTCAGCAGACAGCAAAGCCCCAGGAATGTACCACCTCCGAGACTGAAAGTAAGAGGCAAAGAGAATAAAGCCGGGTTAGAGTGTGTGTGGGAGACATTGAGAAAGGGACAGATGAGGTTGGAGAAGACAATATAAGAGTCCTGGGTTGGTTAACTTTAGAAAATGGGCAAGAGGAGTAAGGAAAAGTGGCATGGAGGGAAAAGAGAAAGAGAAAAGAGGGGAGGGAAGAAGAACAGAGGAAGAGGACTAGATTGGGAAGAAGGCAATAAACTGGGAAAGAGGAAGAATAAATCTGAGACGGGAGGAGAGATGAAACAACCTGTACTGACGATGTGACTGTTTTCAGTCAGAAATAAAATTCACATCTACTTTTATCCTCAGCTCTGGAATCGCTTACCTCAGTCTCTTAAGCAGCCATTCAAAAGTCAGAGGAATTCTGTTTAGGCAAGATACACCCCCCCCGCTGGTTTCGAATGTCAAGAGTGATGTGAATAAACTAGAAAATAAATATCCGGGTGGTGGCTTGGTATGGGAGGAGAAAGAGATGGATTTCATTCCAGGAATATGGGACAGTTGTCTTGAAATGATAAAAAATAATCGTACTTTGGCACAGTTTTACAATATGGGCCTTAGTATGAGACAATATTTTTTTCTAGAAATTGGGTTTAAAAAACGGGGGAAATAGGCGATTACGTGTTTAGAACATCACATATTCGTTTTGAATGGAGAGAGTACCAGTGTAATGGCGGCCTTCTGCGCAGAGTGTTGCATTATGGGTTCTTTACAGCTTTACTGTTGCTAGGCCAGCAAGAGTTTTCAATCTTCTTTTAGTGAGTCTTTTGGGGGTAGTAAGACCTAAAGATTTTTTGTTAGCCCAGTTCAAACTGCAGACGTCTCTGAAGGCTGGTGTTGCCACAGAGGAAATAAATTCATGACCAAAAGATCTCAGAGTGTCTCCTGACGTTTTTAATGCAGAAATGAACCAGGGAGAAACCGCCGAAAATCACGGCCATCACAGATGACCAGCTCAAAAATGTTAACTGTGAGAGAAAAGGATTCTGACCGTTTCAAGATCCTGACAGGAGACTGTGAGTTTATGAGTGTTGGTTTTAAGTACTACCGTATTTCATGTTTCACTTCTTAGAGAGGAAAGGCTTCAGTGACGGGGATGCCCTCTTCCTTGGATCAATGGCATCTCAGGGAAACTTTCCCGACAGCATGAATGTAAAAAAGGGTTTTTCTACCCTCAAACAGTTTTGCAAAAACAAATGTTGGAAAAGTGGTTTCGTCTTATAGTTGAGCCAATACGGGGATATAAAGTAAGTTTACGTTGTGCTTGTATGGAGGAAGCAAAACCACAGACGGGTCGGAGCTAATTGATTTTATAAATGAACTAAAAATACAACACAAGCTAAGGAGAGAAATTAAAAGGATTAAAGGCATTTACACAATACCTGTAAAAGTTAGTCTAGAAATTATTAAAAACCGTACACCACGCCAAACCAAATGCACGCACGCACACACACCCCAGCACCTTGACTTGACCCCACACACACACACAAGCACTGTGACTTGACCTCCCTACTCACACCCACGACATGCAAGTTTGGTTTACCCATGTTTCCCACACAGTTACGTCATGAGGAACAGCCACAATGAGACACCCTTTACAGTAAAAGGAAGTAGCAAATGAAGAGCTGATACCAAGTACAGACGTAGCACATTTCACAGTGGGGGTGGTGTGTTTTTCTTAAAAGCTTAATTTTCTCTTCTGTGAACATAGAGCTGATGTAACTTACCAAAAAGCTCTAATTTTATTTTTATCTCTCCAAAGGACATTGACCCAGGGGCACTGTGACTTGTCAACATGCATTTTAGGAAACTCCAGTCAGTTTTTTATTTTTTCTTTCAAAAAAGTGTGGTCTTCCTGGGTTTTCTTCCATGCAGAAAATGAGGTATGATGCAACTGGACACTGTTGTACCTTGATCTTGGAGGTCAGCTTGTCTCTGTTTTGAGGTGTCCCTTGGTTCTTTTTTGCCCTATTCGAACTATCCCTCTGTTCAATCTGGGGACAATTTTCCTTTCGTGGACGCGTCCAGGGAAGTTGGCTTAAACTTCTTAATAATATTGGCAGCTATAGTCACGGCAACATCAAGCTGCTTGGAGATGGTGTAGTAGTCTTTACGTTGACCATGCTTGGCAAATATTTTCTACCTTATCTCCTCAGGATTTCTCTTCTTTCTCTTGTCCATGTTCATTGTGGTGAACATAATGATACCAAACAGCACAATGAGCACTTGTCTCCATTTAATCATCATCATTATTCAATTTAATCCTGTGATACTAACCGAAGACAATAGTCTGTTGGAAATATCACTACAGTCCACTTATTTATCAGCACTTGGAAGGGGTACCAAAACTTTTGTCCAGGCCATTTTAGAAGATCTTTGTAGAATAAGCAAAACTTCAGCTCCTTTCAGTTTCTTTGTTTTATTCTACACATGGCAAATAAGCTTTTAATTTCAACGACTTTTCAGGAAGAAGGCAGTGAGGTGTAATGCTCAGAGGTGTGTAACACTGTCGTTCACGACTGTACATGCACGCATGCACGCATGAACACACTCTGACGGGAAGACTCAACTGTGGTTTGCTTGACTTGTTTAATGGGTTAACTAAAATGTGATAGGTAAGCAAGGATCTGGTTCAAATGTTACATTAAAATGTAAAATAAATCAACTTTTCTTATCATCAGATCTGGGAGGGAGTATTTTCAAGAGTTCACTGTGCAATCGCAATCTAGCTCTACTATTGCATAAGTAGTAATGGACACAAGGTGATAATAGATAAACGATGAATAGAATTCAAACAACACATTCTGTCCTACCTGGCAGATCTACTTAAGATATAAGAAGCATTTAGCCTTCAACCTTCACCTTTTGCACATACTCCCTCCTGCAAACAACTTAATGATCAATACTCACTGATTTAGGGCTTAAGGTGGACTATACTAGTCTAATCTTTCCAATGTTTCTGAGTTCTCCGCTAACTTGAGCCCAACTGAAAACATTCTGCAAAATATATCTGTGAAAAGGCTGCTTCCACCCATCACACTTTACTCTTTACTTTTGTCCATTCTCTCAAAAACTTAAGTAATTTACCTGCCATCTTGAATAAAGAACTAAAGCACACATTGAAAGGGCTTAAGATAAATAAACTTTCACTTAATGATAAGAAAACTCATTTCATTTTACTCCGAAATCTCTAAATGTAAATACAGATATTGTGCTTTTGGAGAGAGCCACTTCAGCAGGATTCCTTGGAGTAATTATAGAAAACAAGTTGACTTGGAAATCACATATTAATATGATTTAATCTAAAATAGCAAAGAAACATAGGGATCATTGTCAAAATGAGACACATGTTTAATATCACTCCGTTTCTTCTTTCATTCCATTCCTGATCCCTGCGACTTGACTGAGGAATCATACTTTACCAAAACCAAAGTTCCTCTGTCTCTGTCGCTGGCATGTTGAGTACGTGTGTGTGTGTGTGTGTGTGTATATATATGTGTGTGTGTGTGTGTGCGCGTACATAGGTGTCTATCCACCTCACCTGGTCCCAGTCACCCGTTTGTAGTTGCTCTCCGAGTACACGGCCAGTATGGAGACCCCGGAGCCGATGTTGACCAGCAGCATTGGGAAAGGGTTGTCCAGGGTGCAGGGTTTCTTCACGCAGCTCTGGGTGTCCGACGGGTTCTGGAAGTAGTAGCATTCTGGGTGTCCGTTGAAGCTCACCCGGTCAACGAAAAGTAGGCCGTGGATCAGGCAGTCCAGCTCATCCAGCTTCAGCAGCTCCAGGTCGGCCATCTGCAGCACAAATGGAGGACGGTTCAAACATTGAGAGGAACCTATTTTAGCTGCTAAACACTATCAAAGTAAAACATCAACACATTCCTTGGAAACATCAGTGAATTTATGAAACTAAAATAATTTTCAAAGTACTCTATGACTAAAATGTGCACAAGGTCTTAGTTTAGCTCAGTTCATGCTGCAGTGCAAAATCATCAAGACAGACAGAAATTTCTGCTCAGATTAGATTGTTACTTTTGAGATTCTATTAATTAATTCTATAAACTGCAAATGCGACAGAGCTCTCAACATGGCCAAGTTAGCATGGTAGGTAACTTGGGCTGCAACTAATGGTAATTTCCATTATCGATCCAACATTTATTTCTTGGTGAAAAATGCCTGTTGCAAATTTCTAGTGCTTTTGGTCTGACTTCATTAAACGTCTTGTTTCGTCACCCCAAGAGTCCAAAACTCAAAGATATTCAAAGTAGTATAATGTAAAGGAAACAAAATTTTCCCATTTTTGAAGATGGAACTGTTAAATGTTCAGGTCAACTAATCGCTTAACACTAATCAGATGTTTTCTCTGGCCCTACACTCACCGTTCGGAAATCGTTCTCGAACTTGTACGCCCCGCCTCCAGTGGCGCAGAGTGTTGTGTGCAGGCTGGAGAAGTTCTTGTCGCGCCCCATCTGGATAAAACGGGGCATAGCTTGCGTTGGGAAGCGGATGAAGTGCAGGTTCCCCGTCCTGCCACACATGGTCAGGTTCCTCAGCTCCAGGTGGACGTCACGAACGCCTGTTTTACCTGAGGGAAGGAGCAATGATTTATACAATATCGGATTCTGGCCTAATGTACTCATGTCGATTAAGTAACTACAAACGCACTCTGCTAAGAGCTGTGGTTAAAGTTCATCTAAAAACTGTGAACGATCTGTGTTCTATAAAACCTGAAGTCAAGAACAAAACTATGAAAAACACCTTATCAATCTTATGCAATACATTAATGACACAGTGAATATAACTTGGTGTCTTGACCTGACTTTTCCTGTCTTAGATGAGTTAGCAGGTGCAAGTATACATGTGACCATGTGTGCGTGCGTGTGTGTGTGTGTGTGGGTAGACATACCATAGGCCACATTTGAGGTGAGGTAGCGGCGGATGGACTTGAGGTTTTCCACCTCTTCCTGTTCTTCCTCGGCAGTTATATCGACTGGCTCAAAGTACACCAGCTTCACCAAGGTGCCACCGATGTCCATACCAAACCAGGGGAAGGCTGGGGAGGAAGAAGACGGAGGTTTAAATAACTTTTTTTACTTTTAAAAAACAGGGTATAATACAGATCAGGTGCGATTGATGCTCATAATCGACATCTTTAAAGCTGACTACTTAGTTGCAAAAGAAATACTCATTTTCAGAGTTTTACTTTCATCAGAGCAGCAGAAATTTATTTAAAGACCAAAAACTCTGACTACAACCCAGACTCTTTGTCTTGGTTTAACAGTTTCTAACTGTGTTGTCTCACGTAGCTATGTGTTATGTAGCTTTAAAGAGGATCCATTAGGGTAATGGCCAATGGAAATATATGTCTGAATTGTGGTACTAAATCAAAGCCCATTAATGGACTTATGTATGGTATCATAAGACCGCAAAAATAACCACTTAAGGGAAAAAAGCAAAAATGAAAGAGTAAAGCTGAATAACAACTTAATGTGATTCATATTTTAGGCTTTTATACATCACAAAATAAATGTGCGCTGTTCTTATCATGATTTCAGCATCATATCATGGAAAAACGAGGAACCAAAGTCACCAAATCGCTCTCATTTGACAGATTTTTAAAGGCATTTTTTAAGTAGGTTAATGTGAGTAAAATGGCCAACAGATGCAGAACAAATCAGCTTTGGCAAACAACAAATATTTTATCATCAATTCATGTGCTGAATATTATCTACATTAATCAGTTCATCAGAAACAATAAGAAATTGTCTATCCAATTTCCCGGCATCAATGATGATGCCTTCACATGTCTTGTTTTGTCTGACCAACAGCCTAAAACCCAAAGATATATACAGCTTACAGTGATATAAACCTCAGAAAAGCAGCAAAATCCTCACATTGGAGAAGCTGCAACCAGCAAATTTATGGGTTTTTTTTTTTTTTTTTGGAAAAACAATTTAAAAAGGTTAATTGTAACTGTTTAATTTTCTGTGGCCCGACTAACCGAGTCAGCAACAGTGTGATTAGTCAACAGAGAATTAACCGGGAGTATTTTGATAACTGATTAATCATTTCAGTCATTTTTCAAAACCAAAAAGCCAAAATTTTGCTGTTTCCAGCTTCTCAAATGCGATTGTCATACACTACAATCAAAAAAACCCAAAAAACTGCGGAGTCTCTCCTCACTACAACCAGAGAATAAACCTACGTGTGCTGAACTCCTGTTCAGTAGACCCGTGTTTTACATGCATGCAGAGCTGCGGGTGGGAAAAGCTCAAAATGGAAAACCTGCAGCGGTGGAACAGCCACCAAAGACGGACGTAGAAAAGAACGTGGACGACAAACTGGACAACTTGTTTTTCGAATGAAATTGTTAACAGTGGAGAGTCTGTATTCTTTGAAGATATTGCTGGACAGGATCTGGCCGAGCAAGCACTCCAAGAGATTGTCATCCTACCTGCCTTAAGACGAGAGCTCTTTACTGGCCTGAGAGCTCCAGGACGTGGTGTGCGTTTATTTGGACCACATGGAAATGGGAAAACCGTGCTGGCCAAAGCAGTGGCAACGGAGTCAGACACATCAGTGTTGCCAGTTTGACCACTAAATGCTTTTCTTATCATTTACGGTCACAAGTGCTGCTAGTACTCTAAAGAAGCCTTGCGTTGGCTGAAAAGCAGTTTGATTTACTGATTCAAAAACTGTGTCATTGTGCTCAAACCCTCACCTGCTGTCACAAACACTTTCCATTTCTTGCATTTCTTGTGGCTGCTTCACAATTAAAATGATTCACTGATTATCAAAACAGCTGCTGATTCATTTTCTTTTGATTCTGCTAATCGATTAATGTTTCACTGTACAAGCGTCTGCTGTCTGAAAGTAGTATTGGTGGAGTGGATAACACTACTGCACAGAGAAGGTTGGAGAGGAGTGGAGAGAGGAGAATCTGTTGCAGATAGTTAGTTGGGTAGAACATTGAGTTCAGCACAAAAAAAAAAAAAAAGAAATTAAAATTAAAAAAAAACTGCCAGCGCAAGAGACTAGGAAAAAGGAAAAACACCACCACAGCTCAACAAGAGCCACGGTCGCCATGGAAACAGACACCCCCCCTCCATCTTCCCCTCTTCTCTTCGTCTCTCACACACTCTTCAGCCTCCTATTTTCTCTTTCACTTAGCTTTTCCTCTCCGTCTCTCAGCCTCTATTGCGTTCTCATACACGCCATCTATCTTTCTCTCTCATTCTCTCTGTCCACACCAGCTACATCAATCTCTCTCCTGTTTCGTTTCTTCCTTTTTTTCACTACTTATTCTCCTTTCTTGCTCCTTCAATTTCCTATTTCCTATTCCATTTCATTTTTTTCTTTTCTCATTCTCTCCTGCTCCTCTCTTTCCATCTTTTTTTCCTGCTTCTTGTCTCTTGATCAATTTAATTCAATTCAAGTGGACGGAAGAGGACTGACGTTGGAAGACGTTTCCAAGGCACCACAAAGCAACTGCTATATTTAACTTAGAGGTACATCAGCCTTTTTTAGTTTTTCACTTCAATTCAGCAGCTTTATTTGCATGATAATTAAGAGCTGAAACGACTAGCTGATTAATTGATTTGTCAAATACTCGTTTCTGTCATTTTTCGACCAAAAATGACAAACATTCACTAGTTCCCGCTCTGCCATCGGGATGATTTGCTGCTTGTCTCGGTTTTAAAACAATGTAAAATTAATATTTTTGGGTTTTGGACTTTTAGTAAGAGTTTTAGACAAAACAAGCAATTTGAAGATGTCATCGTGGGATCTGAAAAATTGGGATGGGTATTTTTTCCCAATTCTTTTTTTTTTGTACATTTTGTACATTAAACATTTAATTGACAATAAAATCAGCAGATTAATTGATAGAGAAAATATTCATATCAAGATGACTAATTGGAATTGAAAATTTTGAGTTATCATGTAAGAAAAACTAAACTAATGCAGTCATTTTAAGATGGTGACAGTGACCTAAGCGTATGACGATCTGTAGTTTTGTTTACCTTGAAAACAACAAAAACACACTGCATCCTGGAGAAAACAAGTCAAAGTGCGAACACTTATCTCCAAAATGGTTGCCAACGATAAAAGACGGAAGAGATGCAACAATTAGTCAATTGACAGACAATCAATCTGCAACTGTTTTCATAACTGTCATTTTTCGAGCAAGAATGCCAAACATTCTCTGGTTACAGCTTCTCAAAGTGAGGATTTCATTTATTTCTTTGTTGTAAATTATAGAAAACTGAATACATTTGGGTTGTGGATTGTTGTCAAAAGAAAAACGAAAATAGCCATCTGTAAACATCAGCTTGGGCTGTGGGAAATTTTAATCGGGAATTTTTCACAGTTTCCTGATGTTTTATAGAAAAAATTATTAATCGCTAGTTAAAATAATTGTTATTTGCTGCCCTAAAAGACAGACGCAAGACATGTAACATAGAATGTAACAATAAAATCTTTGAAAATAAAAACTACATTAATAGAAAGGAAACAAACCAAAAACCCCCCAAAAAAACAGCAAATGTATTTCTTTTTTAGCAGAAGGATCTTTTCTCTTCTAACTATGCATATGTGGCTATTTTTAGAAGCCCCCTGCATTGATCCATATCTCTTTGCATTAGCAGTTCAAGATAGTTCTAGCGCAACTCTCAGTGAAGCAAACGTCTGAGGACGGCGTGCTCTTTACCGATAACAGTCTTGTCGAGAAAGTGAGGTTTGAGGATCAAGTCAGAGAGGGCCTCTCGGCATTCTGCTAGTCTTTGAAACATGAATGTTTTATATTTGTTCAACGGGAATCTTGATGCAGGCAGTGTCATTTCGACCCGTCCGTGTGTCTGTATTTCAACAGAACAATGACAACCCTGTTTAACCGTTTAAGACAGCACATGGTCACTACAACATGGCTGTGGAAAGCTGCAGCGTTCAACAAAAGAATGTTTTGAATGCAAATATTTGGTGCATGACAGCGGGTCAGCCCGCTCAGCCACCGAGACACTGCAAACCATGGTAGTTCACATATAAAAAAAACTGCTCTTATTGGCTACTTATAATTCAATCAGAAAAAAACCTCAGGTATTTTTCGTTAACAGCTCGACCACTCTCTTTTTTATGAGATGTTAAAAACTCGGGCTGGAAAATATGATCTAAAATTTAAATCATGATAACGATACATGTGACGATGAGTATTTCCTTGGTACATCAGTGCATGCGATTTCCTTTCTCGTGCTGGCTAACTTTTTATGTTTGTCTGTAATAATTATAGACAAAGCCGTTGAAGGTTCTGGACTTTTTTCTGTTGGATCTCTACGAGATGGCTTAATTATATGGTACTAAGACGTTTGAAGTGAAAATTGAGATGAGGGCGAATAAAGGTCAGTAGGAGATTCAACAATTATTTTCATTATAAATTAATCTGCTGATCATTTTCCCAATTAAATGGATTAATTGTTAAAAATGTTTTCTAAAGCCCACTGTCACATAAGACGAAGAAAAAAAGCAAGTAAGACGTCGGAACCAGGGGATGGATGGAATTTTTGCTAGAAAAATAACTGCTCAAAATAACTACATTTTCTGTTAACTGATTAAGTTAAACAGAGATCTTTGGAGATACTTTTCTTTTGCATAAGTCTTCCTGACTGGTTAAACACTAGTGAAACACTTAACGTTTGGATTTACCAGCATACCAGAGCTGAGGGTCCTAAAAGTCTGCATATTATTCTCTGTGCCCTCTCACTGCCCTGTCATGACAATCAGGAGATGTGACCATTTCACAACACACTGCTGAAGGGAACAGAATGATTCTGCCTGGCTTTTTGAGGCAAAGTCCACTTTTAGATTAGAGCCACCAAATTTAAGTTTGAGATTTCATATCATGGGTGAACCATCTGCCAACATCTATTTTGTGCTTTTCTCAACCATGTGCAGTTAGCAATGTAAGCATATGCATACTTAACCGCCTCTGCTCTCCAAAGAGTAAAATTCCATTAAGAATTTGACTGAACCTTATCAACCCTCAATGTACTGTTTAATGTGAATCATATCATATGCGATAAAATACTGTTTGTAGTGATTATGTAGTGATATGTGGCTTCTGTGCACTTGGCCACTGAGACCTCTGCTACCTAGCAGTAACTGAGACCACGAGTATGACTGCTGGCGCCACCGCCACCGTTCCTGCCGCTCCTGTTAACTGTCCCACGCCACATCTGTTGCTTCTACACCTGCCGCTGCTCTACTCCAGTGGTTGGTGTTCGGTTACCGTCAGCAGGAGTCACCTGTCACCTCCTTTACTGTTTGGTTGACTCTCAGTCATCGTCTCCTCTCCCCTACTGACCTGCCCTGATGTCTGCAAACATTAACTGAGGAGCATAGATTTTGCTCTGGAGAACTTTTGAAACAGCTAGAAAAAATGCTTTGCAATGTTTTTGTCACTACTGGCACGGTAAAAAATTGATTTGTCGTGTGTTTTTAGGTTATAGATAATTTAAACTAAGCTGTCTGATTATATTTTTTCCACTTGTGACGACATTGCTCTAAGACACATCAAACTCAAACCACCCAATGGACAAAGAGGAAGCTAGATAATGATTGTTCTTTTTATCTCTTTTTTTATGTGTCATTACGATGCATGTACACAAGGAAAAACGTTTTGAGCAACGCACACTTGTTTCCCACAGCAGAATTCTATACTGAGCTGCTTCACCCTTGACGCCATTAGAAGTAAAACTTTTACAACAAGCAGTAAAGCTAAGGCATGAGATGTTTCAAGCATTTTCACAGCTCTGCCTTAGAAACGTTCTTCACTGATAATAATATAGGAAGGTATCATTGAAAGCAAACGCAACACTGTTAAGAGGCCAGCCAAGGTCCATGACGGTGTCTGCCTCAAGTGACAATCACGTTTTTCTCCAAAGCCTCAGCCAAAAATACACTCGCAGCCACCACACAAAAATGGGGGGGTGGGGTGGGGTGTACACTTTACTTTATACTTTATCACACACCTAATCATACCTAGTCAATTACCAATTATGGAACATGTCGAAATATTACAATAAATCAATGCTTCAACAATTGTTGTTTTACTAAAGACTAAAGTTTTCTATCTACATTAGAGCTGAAATGATTAGTTGACTAGCTGATTAATCGATTAGTAAAATCGACAGAAAAATAATCTGCAGCCATTTTGATGATTGATTGATCGTTTCAGTTATTCAGGATTTTTTAAATTTTAAAATCGGGGACACATATTGAGTTGTTTTTTTGAGTTGTAAATGTAAAATACTTTAAACTTGATGTCAAGAAACATGGACGCACTGAATGAACAGACTGGCCTACATTTTTCTCTAATTCATTTACTTAAGCCCTGTGGCTACACTTACACTTACATCTTCTACAAAAAAAAAAACAAAACAAAACCCAGAACTATAATGGAGCACTCCTTCAGCAATACCTGTCAACATTTTTTGGGGCCAAGGCATTTAACTCCCCCAAAAGCCATCAGGTGTTGCTGTCCGACAGTAGAGCATCGCTGGGAGATGCTGAAAAACGGGTTGTTCAGCCCTCTTGCTCTAATTAATGAAGGGAAAAATTTGAACTAAATCAAATTCCCACCTTGTCCTGTGTGTATCCTACATGGCCTCAATGGTGACAACTTATCCAGGTTTTCTATTTAAAAAGCAAACATATCACGCACACACAGACACACACAGACACACACAGACACACACAGACACACACACAGACACACACACACACACACACACACACACACACACACACACACACACACACACACACACACACACACACACACGTCCAGTCAAAGGTCAGTGTGACAAAGAGCAGGGTCGGATGGGATGAGGAGTGATTTGTGTCCAAGTAGGTGAAAGGTTTCTGGCCTAACACACCTCTGCTTTACAGACGTGGTAGATACTGTATGTAAATGTGCACCGTCTGACTTGAATTACAAAGCGTAGATGGACCCATAAATGTATATTTTTTCCACCGTGCTTACCGTTCAGCTTTCCAACATGACCTCAGGGATTATCGGCAACAATATTATCTATTATCTGTTAAATTTCCCACTGCTTAACCTCTAATCTCAGGTTTCACGGAGAGGCTTGGTGTGTTTGTGTGTTACTACACTGTGCAGAAAGCACAGGACACGAACAACACTTGAACAGCATGTTTGTATGATAAGAAGAAAATACATCCCTGGGCAGCTGAACACTGTGTATACAGTGGATACAATAATATACACTCGTTACCAAGCATAACATCAAGGGAAGTTTTGTCCTGTTACTCTCTTCACTGATTGAGTGTTTTGGTATTAATGTCCTCACAGTACTATAGCTATCATTACCTCCACTGCTAATGCTTTTATGACTGCATCTTTTAGTTCTATAGGTACTACTTCAGATCAGATTCGGTTAATCGATTAGTCAATTGACAGAGAATGAATCTACAGCTATTTCTATCAATCATTTAAGTGTTTTTTCAAGCAGAAATGTGAATTATTCCATAGCTCAAGGTTCCCCATTGTGAGTATTTGCTGCTTATTTGTCTTATGTGATGGTGAACCGAATTAGGGCTGCAACTAACAATTATTTTCATTATTGATTAATCTGCCGATTATTTCCACAATTAATCCACAAACCTTTTGGTCTATAAAATGTCCCTACCCCTTTTTTGTCCAATCAACAGTAGAAAATCCGTAGGTATTCCATTTATAGCGGTGTAAAATAAAGGAACGCAGCAAATCCTCCCATTTGAGATGCTGGAACCATAGATTTTTTTTTTTTTAGCATTTCTGTTGAACATTTGATTATCAAAATGGTTTCTGATTCATTTTCTGTCGATCGACTGTCGATTAATAAACCAACTGTCTCAGCTTTATACTAAATACCTTTTGCTGGTGGGATAAAACGAGCAATGTTAACATGTCAGTGTGGGCCTTAGGTAATTGTGACGGACATTTTTTTTTACATTTTATAGACCAAATGATTCACTGAAAAAATAATCAGCACATTAAATCAATAAAGCACTGGCACTGCAGCTACCACTACTACAACTTGGTTTACCTACTGCTAAAAATAAACGCTTAATGTAAATGAATCGCAGTCTATAAATCCACACAGGTGGGTTTTTTTCTATTTTTTTTCCATCTATCTGTCTATCTATCCATCCATCCATCCATTATGCAGATCACTGAGCTTTCAGGAATGACATTTTTATATCTGGCAAAACAAAGAGAAAATTCGACTGTTACCGGGTCTATTTTTTCTAGTGAAATAACTATTGATGAGGCAAGAGAACAGGACAACATTGCTTCTTTCTTTTTTAAGAAATGCTAAACACACATTTGGTTTGTGCACAGTTTCAGATAGGAGGAGGAGTTTTGGTTGGTTTTCGGGTGTGCTGTAGATCAAACAATTCCTCTCATCTTGATTTGCATGACCTCAAATACACCCCCCGTCAGCCTTGTTTTCTAAATCACCCACACCCTTACTGAAACTTGTTAGCACGCCCTGTTCAAGATCCATCTGCAATAGACAGTGGTGGAACATTGACTTGACCTCTAGCAGACCTTTTTGACAAAACTGTACATTTTTTTCGGAGTCACTGAATTAACACACACACACACACACACACACACACACACACACACACACACACACACACACACACACACACACACACACACACACACACACACAGGCTGTTCACCCCAACCAACTGGGAATTGGCTGCGCCACAGCCCTGAATTAAATGTTCTTATATTTAAAATGACAAACTCACCATCTAATTTAACCTAGAAACATACAGCTAAATTGTGATGCTTATTTGAATTTGAAGGCTCTTGATTTGCACTGATTTAATTTTCCAGGCGCTGATAAAACCACCTTGTATCAACAGCCAAAGCCTAGTCTAAATACCATGAAATGTCTCCCTATAGAGATTAGAGAAGTATGTTTTTTCCATGACTTCCTACATCAAGTCACCCTGTTATCGGTGACAAAATGTGAATTCCTCTGCGACTCAGTCAAAACACTGAGTTGCACAATATTGTTCAAGTCAAAGTTTCTCCAAAACTGAGACCAAACATCACAGGCTGTGCCTCAATCTGACTATTCTGCACATCCGGATTACATGAAAGGCTTAGGCAAAATCAACTGTTGGCCTTGCAAATTAAACACCGCTGATGCTGCTTCTTCCAACAGATCTATAGTGCAAATTACAATTCCACATAACAATGCTCTTGCAGTATGGAAAAGGCTTAATTATATTCCTTCTAGTGGTGTTTCTGTGTGTGTCTTCATCATTTTTGGGGGGAAACCCTGTAAATACTTGTATAAATATAATAATATACCTATTAATACTGCTGAGCTTTCTGTTTTTATTTTAAGGTGACCCTACACAGCAGATGTGATGGTGCAATGCACCTCCTTCAAAGCCATGTGTCTCACTGACACATGGACACAGCAGTCTACAACACCTGTTCAGGACACAAAAACCAACAGACATACTGTATACAAAGCTGGTTGGGTAAAAGAGAAAGTTTCCTCCTCTTTCTTCCACTGTTATCGTTGTAATGACTTTCCTGCGCTTGGAAGGGAAGTCATTACAACGATAACATATAGTACGGTGTAAACAGCATGCACCAAAATGTCCACACACCAGTTTCAGGGAAACTAAGGCATGATATAAAGGGTTATAGAAATGTATACACTAATAAATTACGATATGTCCTGTGCATTGGGCATAAAATAAAGCACACTTACGCAACAGGTGCAGTGCTAAATTCATTTAGTACACGACATCTACATATACAACCAGATTTTGGAAATTGTAATTGCTGGTATGTTTGCATATCTCCTGTCTCCATTCGTCCTACTTTCATGGCTTTTGCTCTGTGATGAAACACTGCATATTTCCCCACATTTCCTCATACACAAATTCAAAAAGATACTGAGTATAAAAAGAAACTCCAACTCTGTCCCACATGCGATGGAGCTGGAGAAAGAGCCTGTTGGTTAAAATAAAGGCAATTCTGCTCCAGGAGACGGTCGATGAAATTGCTGCCAAGTTGCTTCTGGTGTAAACAAGAGGAAGTGCTGGCAGCGTTACCCAAAAGTAACCCCGATCCTAAACCATCTCAAACCCTGACCAGAGAAAAGTCTGAGGACAAAAGTGAAAAATCACATCCCCGAGGGGAATAATTCCAGGGTTGGCCCTTGGTGAGGAAAAGCTTAGAGGGTTATCTGGGTTTATCAGGACGGCTGGCCTCCATCCAAGGATAACTCAGCCATAAAGCATAGGAGCTCTGACCAGACATTTCAAAGTTTACTGATGAGACGTCCCTTAATTAAATAATCTGGAGCAGCTCTGATATAGGGCCTTTCTTTCTCAGACTACTATGCATCACTTCAAACCGCATAGATTTGTTGCATTATCTCCTGAATGTCAATTAGGTGTACGACTTACAAATGAAATACTGTATCTCATCTCACTCACATATACAGAATCCAGACTAAATACTGTGTATCTACAGTAATGTGTCTCATAAATTGTCAACATTTCTTTGCCACCAAAAGATGTTCCTGTACATTTTTGCCCGTGGTGATTCGGTTTTATTTAAACTACACATCTCTCATATTCCAGTGAAAGGACACAGCTGGTGCTTAAGTTAACTCCAAATGGTTTTGCACTGCCAATGATGGATTTTAATGCTGTACTGTAATCCTCAACAGGTTGCACATTTCTATAGATCCATCAATCAAGGGATCATGTACAGAAACAATAGTATATGGTGCTTGAACAAGAGAAACTGTGAAATGATATACATCACTACATGACTGGAAATGAGAACTGACGTGCTAGTCACTTGCTAGTCACTCTGGTATTACACAGATATAACTCTCAGACCCAAAATGTATGCTGGAGGTAAAAAAAAAACAAACAGTCAAATTAGACAGGATGTAGCCTAAGGCGGAGACTCCTTAAAAACGCAATAAATATCATAAAACCTTGTAGCTGGAGCCACAAGATGAGTAAATAACTGCACCACGAAATAGTAAAGTGTTTCTGACTACTGTATGTGTCAGTGATATGCAGTAACTCATATGTCAGTAAATAGCACA
This sequence comes from Xiphias gladius, assembly GCF_016859285.1. Taxonomy (NCBI): domain Eukaryota; kingdom Metazoa; phylum Chordata; class Actinopteri; order Istiophoriformes; family Xiphiidae; genus Xiphias; species Xiphias gladius. The sequence continues at coordinate 7,118,438 of NC_053410.1, read as the reverse complement.
ACATTATCCCCCATAATGATGGTGCAATATTTACTTCGGCATCCACAGCTGCACAGTAAGAGGTCAAATTGATGTTCACCCTGTTGCGACAAATGGTTTCTTTGTGTTTTGCTGTATAAAATCTTATAGTTTTAAAAATTACATCTACTCTAATATATGTAAGGTCTCCTACTGTGACAGATTTAGGCAGAAATTTAACTTGTTTCCAATTTTTACATTAGAATGATGAACCACAATATCTAAGTTTGACAACTCTTACATTACAAGATCAGACAGACAATGAAAGATAATGCTGATACATGCAGGCGTTTCACAGTTGAAAGTGACAACAATTTCCTAAGAATCAGAAAATCAACAAATGATGTCCCCACCCTTACACACCCCTGAGACAATTAAAGATAAAGAATGCTTACTGGTTGACTAAGCAACGAGTCCCCTAAACGCACAGCTGGAACCTCTGCAAGAATTTGCAAAATGAGAACAAGTTTTACCAGGACAGCCACACTCAGGCTGTGATTAAGTTAGGTTAGTTAGTGGCATCTGTGCAATGGAAAGAAATAGCCTAACTTTGAACAGCACCTACTGAGAAAGTCACGTCTGTTATGTTTTTGTGTTTAAGTGTACACTCTTTGCCTTTTAATCATGTTTTAAATGTGCGACCTTCTCATTAAGCAGTCTGACTGATGCATTAATCTATGAAGATAATGAATTTAGAAAAATAAGAGATGTGAATGATTTGTTTTCATAGCCCAACATTAGGTCAGAGTGAGACCTAACCACACTTAAAAGAAAAAAAAATAAGAGCAAGAGATTTAATGTTTTGATAGCGGTCTTCTCAATACAATGAAACTGAAACCAGCTCACACTTACCAGGCTTCTTTTCACTTATAAGCTTCATAGTGAGGCAAAATATGAGCTCACTGGTACAGATAAAAAAAAAAAAAAAAACAAAAACAAAACAAAAATGTTTAAAAAACGATATTAAAACAAGCTTGCCAGAGAAAATCTAAGTAAGCCTCAGTCAGTCTCAGAGCTCATACAACGCAGACAACGACACTTTCTTACATTCTGCACTAAAACAGCAAAGTTTTCCAGGACGATCTTCTCTCACATCATCCGAAATACTCGGTAAATAAGGGGGTGGGGTCCCGGCCCATTCAACCCTGCCTTCTGGAGACAAGGGGCGGGTGTCGGTTGGCTGAGGCAAGCCAAGCCCACTTATCAGGAGCTTTTTCACCACCGGGCACCGACCAATCACAGCGCCGCAAATTCGACCTGAGGGTTCATAGAAACAAAAGGGGGTCTCCCTGGCGACGGCAGGCTTGCAGATTGGCCGGAGCTGCGGGAGACCCGTGGCAGCTAATCTGATCCAATAAATAAATAAATAAATGAATACAGAGAGAGAAGTCTGTGATCTGAAACACAAATTAACCACGAGAGAGCTCGTGGAGTAGTTAATAAAAAAGGCGGTGAAAGGAGAGCGTACGCTGGGTGTCAGACGCTCTCTCTTTGCAACACGGCATGGTTGTGCAAACCCCGGCTCGTCGGTATTGCACAGTCGAGTTCAGTCACCCGGTTTCACACGTAGAACACATCACACACTCCACCATCGGGGGAAAAAAACAAACAAACAGAAATACCACACCATGTGCACAATTAAATGACAACAGTCTTGGTTTTCCCTTAAACTGGTCGGCACTTACGGGGTCTGTTCCGTCTAACCGACTCCGTCCTCCTCCGCAGCCTGCACCTCTTGGCCGGGGACCCGTTGCACTCGGCGTCGTCGCCGTGGTGCAGATGATGCATGTTCTCAAACGTGCTGCTGCTGTTGGGTCCGGTGCCTGAGCCGAAGGCGCTGCCGCTGCAGCAGCTGCCGTTAGCGGCCACAACGACGTGGCCGTGAAACCCCCTCTGGCTCTGCCCGTTGTTGACAAGAAAGGGTACCGACGCTCCCTTCTTGTCCATCATTGACTTTGCTTTATCCATGGCAGCAGCTAGCCTAGCCTAGCCTAGCTTAGCTTAGCATCTGCGGGAAACCAAATGCAGGAAGCCCGGCCGCTAGCAATGACAAACCGGGCTGCTTTAAGTTAGCTAGCTAACCGCTAGCCGCTTGCAAGCTAGTGAGACAACCGAGCGATCAGCTAACGTTAGACCTTACTCTTTCCCCTGATATGACGTCGTTTTACCATAAGATATCAAGCTAAAATTAAACACACATTCTTGCTTTAATGTAGTGTAGGATAAAAATGCGAGCAGCGCTAAAATACAGTGTTTCCTTTGAGGTCACTCGCGGTCATTTCTCCACATTGAGATCCTGGCAGGCGCAACAGCAGCAGCAGCAGCAGCAGCAGCAGCCGGTGTGTGTGTGTGTGTGTGTAAGTGTGTGTGTGTGTGTGTGTGTGTGTGGGGACTGCTACGTCACAGCGGCTCCTCCAACTGAGGCCCGAACCCGTTCACCTCCTCCGACCGGTTTTTTCTCTCCCCTCTGCAGCAAAATCACACTGTAATCTTACACCCTAACGCAAAAGAAGCGCAAGAAGGGACTCGTCCGCCCCGGGTCGGCTGCAGTGCTGCAATGGGCCGCGGCTGCTCCCCCCGCTGGAACACTAGACGAGAGTCCGGCAGACGCGCGCACCCACCCGGCACCAGTCCGTGCAGCTGTGGGCGCTTTATTTATAAGCGCCTCTGCTCGCTGTCATCTTCATTTCCCGCAGCCCTCTCCGCGCGCGGTGCGCGCACAAAAGCCGCCAGTCAATGTATCAGTCACGAAAATAAACTTTAGTAACCCCGTCGTGGCGTGCAAACGCCCGGCCGGCGATGCGAATGTCTGTCTTTTCAGCCATAAGGCTCTAATAAGGAGTCTTTTGCCGTCCCGCGGAGC